>NC_084618.1:37632840-37902840 GCF_033978795.1 Nerophis ophidion | reverse complement strand
GCTGGGTACAACCTGAGCAAGTCACCACATAATCGCAGGGCCAACACAGATAGACAGACAACATTCACACCCACATTCACATATACATATATATATATATATATATATATATATATATATATATATACATACATACAATGTGTTTTTAAAAAATGTGTGTTTTAATATTTTTTATATCACATTTTATTTGATGTTTCTTTGGCATTCTTACTGGTAGTAATTTAACATGTTTAATTTTTTTTTATTAGTCACTATCTTTAATAGAGCCGTCATACCTTTAAAGGGGTCATATAATTAAAAAATAAATTCTAGATTTAAAACACTTCTTTGTGGTCTATAAAAGACGTAATGGTAGTTCTTTGGTGAAAACTTTGCACAGACGTTTGACAAACCAGTTTTCAAGTAAATTTTGCTCCCTTTTAAAACATCACGTTTTGAGCGTTGGATGCAAGTTAAGCTGTCTTCACCATGCACCCTCACATCGAATAGACTTCGACCCTTCCAATCAATTTTTTTTATTTATTTACTGTTTTAACTTTTTTGCTTTTATTGTGCACTATGGACTTAGGTGACCGCTATCTATTTTGAGTGACTTTCACCACAACACAACATCCCAGATGATATAGCAGATCTGTAGCTCACGTTTGTTGTTGGCAAAAAGGAAGGAGGTGATGCAGGCGGGCGAAAGCGAAAAAGGAAACCCGGCTGAAGTACAGGTCTGGAACTACACATGCTGACTAAGGTTCAACTTCTACCGAGTCTAACTTTCTAATGTTAGATCCTGGACGTATACATGTGTATATTGACGATAAAAGGATTTTCTATTCCATATCATGTAAATACCTCAGCTGCATGGCTGCTTTGAGTTGTAAACAATTAGTGGCTCAAGACTTTAATCAATCAATCAATCAATCAATCAATGTTTATTTATATAGCCCCAAATCACAAATGTCTTAAGGTACGCTACGAGCTACATCGCGAATGTAATAATTAATTTTATAACTTACTCAGTCATTGATAAACACAGTAGAAACTGATCCAATTCAAACTAGTTTTTAGGAAAATCAATTTTATTTTGCCGGAAGACAGTAAGCGTATTGTCTTACAGTAGAAGGTTAAGCTAGCTACACAACAACTCGAGCTAACATTGCTGACAAATGCATCCATCCATTTCCTACCGCTTGTCCCTTTATGGGGTCGTGGGGGTGCAGGAGCCTATCTCAGCTGCATTCGGGCGAAAGGCGGATTACACACTGGACAAGTCGTCACCTCATCGACAACATTCACACTCGCACACTAGCGCCAATTTAGTCTCAATCACACATTTCCAACCTACTGTTATTACTGGACCATAAGCCGATACTTTTCTCTTACACTTGCAACCCTTCGGCTTATAAGGTTAATTTGTGGCTTTTTATTCGCTGGTGGTCATAGTTTAGTTTATTTTATTAAAAAAAAATTGGCAAAATGACTGAGAGGTTGATTTATTGTTTGTGCTTGGGCACCATCTTTTGGACGAGTCTGCTCACTGCAGCTCCTTACAATTAACGACAGGGATTTTTTTCCCCCAACCGGAGTGCTGTTCACTCTTCTGGCCGTCCATAGCGTTCTACTCGTATGGATTTGTCATTCATTCCTCCAAGCAACCTTTGTAAGTTTTGCAATATAACTAAAACAATTCATACTTACCAAATCGTCCCATGTGTGATGTCTGTTGGAGCGTTTATGCATATTTGTATGTGCTATCGTATTGTAATGACGCTAGTGTCTGTGTTAGTATTATTAACTTACAACGTCATTCTTTTTTTATTGTTTCAGTTTCACAAATTCCACAGTCAACTCCCCGAGACGTCACCGTGGAGTAATCAACTCTGTTTAGCTGACTGGAGTGCTAGCTTCCGCCGCTAGTGGATTCATGATGAGGACTTCTGTTTTGTTTGATCAACTGTTTTACTTCCGTGTCACAGTCAACGTTTGGAAATAATTAATTTTACCTCATTAAAAATGTACAGAATCTTACTGTGTAAACAACTCATTTCGCAACGTATGTATCTGTGACTTATAATTTTTGTGCGGCTAGTATAAGGAAATACAATTTTTTCTTCTAAAATTTACTGGGTGCGGCCCGGTGTGCTCTATAGTCCGGAAAATACGGTGGTTAACGTTTCATTGTCTCCTCAATTGCCATAAATGGTACTCACCGAGCCCGCCATCAAAAGTAAATTTTCGGAAAATCCATATTAATGTGAAAGTTTGTGGGTGAAGCAGGACTCTTCTTGGCATACACTCAAAGCGACTTCTTCACAGGCACTTCTCACTTCACAATTAACAGCAACATGATGACAATGTTCCTAATTGGCGATGTCACCGATTGTGCACATTCCAAACGGACCATATGGAGAAAGCAGACAAGAAGGCAAGATTGTTTTATAATTATCTCCGCAATGCCTACATGCTTTGATTTCAAATTTTCAGGACTTATGCAGATCCCAAATGAACAACAGCAGGTACACATTGGTAAGAAAACTTGTTTTTGCATGATAGGGCTGCTCTAGTCCAGTGTTGTTTATATCATGCTTTGTTCATATATTTAAGTTTTGTGTACATCATTTTATAATACTGAAGCGGCACTTTTGAAAAAACAAAACAAAAAACAGTTATTATCAGTCAGAAAAAAACATTTTGGAGAAAATATTTCTTATTTTCTGTACAATTGAAATTACTTTTTTAAAACAGTTATTAGATTATTTAAATGTTTTATATTATTATACAATATTATTAATTTGTGTAAAATACATGTAATGCGATTCAATACAAAAAATACACAATACATTTAATATATAACAAATAATATATAAAAATATGTATTAATGTAGTTGCAGTTCTTAGTAGGATACAGTGCAGTGTGCAACTATTGCAAATTACTATCACAAATATTAACATATTGTTACAAATCAAAACTGCATCAATATTGGGTTAAAAAAGAGGCGTGTACTCACTCCATCCATGAGGTCCACACGGTCGCATGCTGAATGCCCAATAGCTGCTTTTTTCTGCCTGGAAAAAAAACGTCAACGAAAAGTGAACATTATTATCTTCAAAAATATACAGTTTTTGATCCAGGTTTTGTATTGGATTTCATTGATGCAGGTGTACCTAATGTTGTGTCTTACCCATGACAGCTGGTGCACAGTAGCAGCATGACGGACACCAGTAGCAGGGTGGCGAGGGTGCTCAAGGTAACCACCAGGACCAGCTGCCCACCGCCCAGCATGTCCGCCACCGCCCCGCCCTCCGCGGCTGCCGCCACTGACCCTATACCGACCACGCCCGCCTCCGGCCCCCACCACACTCCAGTCAGCACTGGAGCCATGACGCATCACACCAAGGGAGGAGGAGACATCGGACTGGAGGCGTCACCTGGAGACAAAAGAAGGGGAAAAACAACATCCTGTCAGATAAAGGATCTTTGACAGCATTTTAGTGGGAGCTTCTTTAAAATACGACAGAGTGCTCCTCACATATAGAGGATCTTTGTCAGCGTTTTTGAAATAAGTCATTAAAAACATCACAGTGCTCCTGTCGTAACCAACATCTTAGATTTACATGTTTGCAATAAGTCCTCCAAACATCATAGTGGTCCTATTATATGGAAGATCTTTGACACACATTTCTTGCAATATATCTTTTAAAACAGCAAACTGATCCCGTCGTTTAGAGGATCTCTGATTCACGTTTTTGCAGTAAGTTCTTAAAAACAATAAAGAGTTCCTGTCATAAGAACATTTGACTTACATGTTTGCAATAGATTCTTAAAAACAGCCAAATGATTCTGTAATATGGAGCACAGAGACTTGTCCAGGGTGTACCCCGCCTTCCGCCTGATTGTAGCTGAGATAGGCACAAGCGCCCCCCACGACCCCGAAGGGAATAAGCGGTAGAAAATGGATGGGATGGATGGCTGTGTCCCCGAACTTTTTTGCAACACGGACCGGTTTATCGTAGGCATTATTTTCAGGGACCAGCTTTCCACTTGTGCCAGATAAATACAGCAAAAATAAGTGCATGAAAAATACAACTCACTATAACGCTGAATTACTGGGAGCCCTGGGCTTGTTTCTTTGCAATGAGATGCAGATGGAAATCAACCTTTGGCTACAATCTGTCACATTTATTTATACTTTCATTAATGTGCAGTGTATCATGTCACAAAGCTATAACAAATGGCATCTTCCGATAAGAAGTTTTACGGTACATCTATAAACATGCTTATTGATGTGTCTATTGGGACATGCGAAAATTAAGTCGGCGAAAATGGAGTCGTTTATATTTCTCTTCGGCCCGGTAGCAAATGTGTCACGGACCCGGTGGTTGGGGACCCCTAATATAGGGGATTTTTGACTCACATGTTTGCAATAGATCCTTAAAAAGAGCAGAATGCCCCTGTCACATCGAGTATCTTTGACTAACATGTTTTCAATAGATCATTAAAAACAACAGAATGATCCTGTCCTGTACAGGATTTTTGTTCAGTTTTGCAAACAGTCCTAAAAAAGAGCAGAATGCACCTGTCATATAGAGGATCTTTGACCCACAGATTTGCAATATGTAATTGAAAACAGCAAAATGATCCTAACATATACATATATATATATATCTTTGGCCCACATTTTTGCAAATGGTCATTAAAAACATCACAGTGCTCCTGTCATAAAGAGGATCTTTGATTCACATTTATGGATTCGTTCTTTAAAAACAGCCGAATGATCCTGTCATATAGAAGGTTTTTGACTCACATTTTTGCAATCGATCTTTAAAAACAGCCGAATGATCCTGTGATATAGAAGGTTTTTGACTCACATGTTTGCAATAGATCCTTAAAAAGAGCCAAATGCCCCTTTCACTGAGTATTTTTGACCAACATTTTTGCAATAGGTCCTTAAAAATATCAGAGTGCTCCTTTCATAAAGAGGATATTTGACACATAATAGGTCCTTAAAACCATCACAATGCTCCTGTTTTATAGAGGATCTTTGCTCACATCTTTGGTAATAGGTTTTTGACACATCAGAGTGCTCCTGTAATAGAAAGGATTGCACATTTGCGTACAAGGTCCCTAAAAACGCGGTTCTCTCACATAATGTACATAATCTTTGACTTCTTTTGGCTAATGTTTGTGCAGCAAGTGCAGCAATTACAATTAATTTTAAAAAATAAAAAAGGTGGGGGCATTTTTTATTTATTTTATTTTTTTAAAACATTATTATTGCATTTTTTTTTCTTGTAGCAGCACAGGTATATTCAGATATATTTTCAAACAATTTCAATCAAATCCTAATAGCCCCCTGATTATGTTCTGGTTGTTATGACAACTTTCGACTATTCTTGTTGAATGTATAACTTAAAACAAAATTAAGACACATTGCTACCATCGCTATCTCTATATAAAGCGTGTGGATTTTTTTTTACAGGAAATTTAAATTAGTGTAGTGGAAGTACTATGACTGCCTGCCACTCCTCTTCTAGCCACCAGATGGCAGTAGCGATCAGCACTCATTGTGCAGTGCAGGGAGGCTGCCGCTGCTGCAGTGACTCTTCAACATATGTCAGCATCAGCAACCTCCTCACATCTTTCACCCAAAGGCCATTTTGCCTCTGATTCTTATCACCAACATTGAAAAAAAAACAACATTTCAGACCAATGAAAATAGCGCAGAGGCAGGTTACTATCCAGCTGTGAGCACTGCGTCATCCACCAAGCAGACGACGTCCAACTTTACCATTTACTCCATAAATACACTCACAGGTGAGTGTAAATGGCCGAACTACATCCATACCTTGACATCCTTACCTTGACACAGACATTATTAGTTACTGCGTCTTAAAGCTGCAGCAAGGGCGCCCTTCTGGGATTGGACGTGATTTATCGTGTAGCTCAGCCATCATTAGCCGCGTAATTCTATCCCATGTTTCTATCGATCTGCGCAGGAGGAGACCTTGTTCCTGTTTGAAGACATCCCAGTAGTGGATCACAATAATGACATGTCTGCCATGTGGTGCTGCGTCGCCATAGCAACACTCTCCTTGTGCAATATTATTAGCATTATGGAGCCAATAAGGGAGACAAATGTCTCCTGCATGCAATCAAGCTGCAGGTGTCCTGATGATGAAGAGAAATGACGAGGGTGTGTTCGCGCAATGGTAGACAGGATTTACAGCCGGAAACAAGTAGCCCCAGGAAGTTTCTCATCAAGTATAAATCATCAATTAGTCACGGTTCTGCAGGAACGTGTTCTCTAACTTGGGGAAAGATCTGATATCATCTTTGGGGACAACATGAACCGTTTAAAACCATCCCTAACCCGGGTGAGTGACAGAAGTGTTGGTCCAACGTGAAACCAAAAGCATATTTGGCTATAGGCAACCCCATAACACGGACTGAGCAGTTTAGCACAACTTGTTTTTTCTTTATCAGTGATTATTATTACTCACTGCAGACTCCATGACAGCCAACAAACATACTAAAACATCCCTTACTGTGCAAAATCTGCTGTCATTAGGATGCCAACTGCTAGGATGTTTATATATCTCCCATTTAGATGAAGAATGACTCGTAATCCGTTAAAAAAAAAGGGGTGGAGGGGTCATCCTGATCATTTTTGGGTCCTAAATGGCTGTCAAAGTGCACCTACTTGTCATAATAAACTTACTCAGATTTCTACTGTTGGTGAGAGGCATGATTTATGATCTAAAATAAACTTACAGGGAGCAAGGAAGCGAGGAAGCAGCAGACCACTCGATGTCAACATTAGCACACAAGCTAGTGAACACGGCGCCGCTATAAATTTGTTCGTCTGCTTTAGCACTTATAATAACAATATCATTAATACTTGGTTAATATCAAGTTACGAAATGTCCATCCATTATCTACCGCTTGTCCCTCTCAGGGTCGCAGTGGTGCTGGAGCCTATCATAGCTGCACTCGGGCGGAAGGTGGCGTACACCCTGGACAAGTCGCCACCTCATCGCAGGGCCAACACAGATACACAGACAACATTCACACCCTCATTCACACACTCAGGCCAATTTAGTGTTGACAATCAACCTATCACCAGGTGCATGTCTTTGGAGGTGGGAGGAAGCCGGAGTACCTGGAGGGAACCCCGGTAGTCATGGGGAGAACATGCAAACTCCACACAGAAAGACCACGGGGCCCAAGCCCTGGCATCAAACACAGGACCTTTGTATTGTGAGGCACACACACACAACCCCTCTTCCATAAAATATTGTTGGCTCTTTTTGAATGGTTATTTATATGATCTTCTGTGCTAAATAATGGAGCTATTTACATTTATCTAATATTTAGAATGCAAAAAAAAAAAACATCCATCCACAGGTCTTTCATAATGATTGTGAATGATAGGCAAAATTCCAAAAAAAGGGCAGTTCCCCTAAGAGATCAACTAATTGCAGGGTTTCCCCAGATTGACAAAATAACTGTGGTGGGAGGAGGCGTGGCCATGGGTGGGGTCACCATCACATCATTGTATAAGTTGCTATAATGAGATTTCAAAAAAGGTGCAAAAATGTAAACATACATTTAAAAGCAAATGTGTTATTATTAATTAATATTACCATATATGTTTTATATTATACCATTTTGTTCCATTATAAATGTTTGCTGCTTATTGTACAATGTACTTTGTTGAGAATTTTTCAAGCATCAAAAGACTTTTTTTTTTTTTTTTTTAATAAAAACGACTAATAAAAAGTCTAGCATCTTTTTCTGGTGGTATTATAGATTGAACACGTGTTTAGAGACTCTACTTCTGTCCCTTGATGTCCCCGACGAAAAGCGAGCTGCAGCGAGTGTGACGTCACGTTGTTGCATATTTGTACATGCTTGTCTTTAATGTCCTTCGTGTTCTTGATTGTTTCCCTCATGTTTTCTACATTATTTTTTGTGGACTTTTGGAACTGCACTGCAACCTCATCATTTCCCCATTGTGGGATAAATAAAGTCTATCCTAACCTAACCTGGTGTCGTTAGCATTAGCGAATATGCTCACATGTTTACAAGTGCCTGTGTTAGTATTAATACATTACAAAATAATTATTTTTGTATTGTGTCAGTTTCATAAATTCACCAAAACGCACCATGGAGTTATTGAGTCTGTTTAGCTGATTGAAGAGCTAGCTTCTGCAGGTAGTGGGTCCATGAAGATGACTTCTGTTTTGTTTGATCAGCCGATTTACTGCTGTGTGACAGGCACCGTTTGGAAACAATCAGGTATGTAAATAAACACTTACAAAATCTTTCGTAATGGCTTATATCTACGGCTTTTGTCTGTTGTGGCTGATATCTGTAAACATAAATTAATTAATTAAATTGTATTGTTTGTTGGTATTAATGTCATTATTGTATTAATGGATCTTAATGGGAGAACAAAAACACCACATACTTATAATTAAAATAGATATAATAACCCTGGATAAGAAAAAGATGGATGGATGCATGAGTGATATAAAAATAAAAAAATTTAATTTTTACAAATGGATGGATTTTAATTTTGTTTTCTTCAATCAGAAACACCTGATAATAATAATAATATTATATTATAATAATGGTAATAATAATGATGATATGTTTATGTGTCATCCATTTCCTCTTTCTCTTATCTGACTATAAATGTCTGCTCAGCTTCAACATCCGCTCGCTTTCGCTTTACTCTCACACCCATTTCTTATTTTTAGCTCTGTACTTCCATTTAATTTTTTGAAAAAAAAAAACCCCAAAGTGTGCAACCTCACCCTGGGCAAATGACAACAGATGTACCCACCAAAAAAATAATGAACGGTTGACACTGAACGGAGAATACACATGTTGTGCAACTAGTGGCCATTAAATCAACTAGTAAGGCGTGTGATGCAAATATGAGCGGCGAGCGCAACAAATATTTAAAAAAAGGAGAAGAAGAGACAAATTGTTGAGATGTGACCTTTCTCTACAAACTGATGGCCGTTTGGGGTCGGATGAGATGGGTTGATGGGGGGGTGGGGAGTTGTGTTTGAACTGTTGACCCCTGGGCGTTTGAGGACGAAACAAAAAAAGAGCTGGTGTGATGAACAATAGTGTAGAAGAAAGTGTCAATAATAATGATAATAATAATAATAAAAACATGAGAATTAACCACAAAATGATGGATGCTTTTTTGTTATTCTCGTGATGAATAGCCTCTTAATTGCTATACTGCAATAGTGTGTCTCTATTGTGAGCCCTAGTACGATACTTCCTCCACCGATGCTTATTACTGCTGATCTGAGAGCAGCAATGCGACACAGTTGCGGTGCTTTTTTTTTGGAAGAAAGAGGCTGCAACAGGGCGATTGTGCACCGCTATGTGACGACTAAGTGTGTGTCACAGTGTGTGTGCGCACGTGTGTCTGTGTGGTGAAATGAAAATGTGACCAATCTTCAAAAGGCACAAGGGAATTGGGGGGTAGGGTGGTTCTGTTAGACGACCCAGATGGAGCACGTGGCAGGGGGTCCGACCCTCTCTCTCTCTATGTTACTAGTGGATGTGCAAGGAGAGGTTAGCATGCTAATGAGAATGTGTGTGTGTGTGTGTGTGTGTGTGTGTGTGTGTGTGTGTGTGTGTGTGTGTGTGTGTGTGTGTGTGTGTCTACAGTGGCCAATAAAGGCGCAAAACATAACCGAAGACCAAAGACACGCCTCAAAAGCAGTTTTTGGTGATGCTACGACAACGAATGTGTCTTGCCAGAGAAAAAGGAAAAATGTGACGATAGCCATAGAATCATGGGGTCATTTTTCTTCAGTTTGATTTAGTATGTAATGTTACAATTCGACTGTTTTGTGAAAGCAACTGAGTGGTCTCTTGATCTGGCGTCTTCACAAGATTCAACACATCTTTCCCAAAGACAAAATACAGTATGGAAGCCTGCAGTCATTCAAATGGACACAATCAAGATACAGCAGATGGGTGTGTGTGGAGAAACCATGTGTGTTGTGGGGGTTGCACAAGAGATGACAACCCTCCAACAGCAATCTTCAGATTTGGCGTTAAAAAAAAATGCACCGCACTGCATGGTCCAGCTACTCGGAGTGGGGGATGTTTGCAGACGGCAGATAAAGCTGAGCCTTCATTTTCCATCTTATTTTCTAGCCCCTCTGATGCTCTTATTTTGAAAATACCTTTAGGCTGGGATTCAGATGATTTTTCTACATGAATGTTTGCATCCACGGTTTACGTTACTTTTAACGCTAAATCCTCAAAGAGTATGGATTCCCAGAGGCTCATGGTACCAAGGACCTAATGATCTTTGACTTCATGTACCTCAAAGATCTTGGGGGATGAAGCCATAAAAAGCAACATGGTGCTTAAACATAAGTTAAACATGGAACACCATCTACCCCTGAAGGTCTACAGGACACCTGTTGTACACTGAGAACCATTGAATGACTCTGACTTTGAGTAAGTTCAAAACCTTCTGTCAGAAAGCCTAAAAAGCAACTGGATACTTTATTTGAACTAGAAGATCAGTCCATAAGTACAAGGTTGTTTCTTGTCAGTTATCTCAAAGCCTGAAAGACTGCATACTTATGAATTGATCTTTAATCTTCGACTTCAGTTACCTCAAAGATCTTGGGGCATGAAGCCTTAAAAAGCAACGGGATGCTTTCTCTGACATTCATTTGACATTGACATTGACTAACAAGGGGTCTTGAACCTTCCGTCCATCCATCCATTTTCTACCACTTATTCCCTTCGGGGTCGCTGGAGCCTATCTCAGCTACAACCGGGTGAAAGGCGAAGTACACCCTGGACAAGTCGCCACCTCATCGCAGGGCCAACACAGACAGACAGACAACATTCACACTCACATTCACACACTAGGACCAGTTTAGTGTTGCCAATCAACCCATCCCCAGGTGCATGTCTTTGGAGGTGGGAGGAAGCCGGAATACCCGGAGGGAACCCACGCAGTCACGGGGAGGACATGCAAACTCCACACAAAAAGATCCCGAGCACATTAGCGAACCCAGGACCTTCGTATTGTGAGGCAGACACACTAACCCCAAAGCCACCGTGCTGAACCTTAAGGGGTCAAATTTAAAACAGCATCTGTTCTATGGTCTACTGAACACCTGTTACCCAAGGTCCATTGACTTAATCTGACTTTGGCTACATTTAAAATATTTTACCAGAAAGCTTAAAAAAAGCAACTAGTCGCTTTGACAATGAACAACCAAAGGTCATGAACTTTTTGAGATTAAACTTCAAAGAAAGTGGATCTCTGCATGTCACCCATTGCATTTATGGACTAATCTTCCACTTCAATAACCACTAAGATCTGGGTGAATGAAATGCCAAAAAGGTTCAAGATAAGAGAACACTATTTGATGACTTGCCGAGTGCCAAATCCCTGACTTTAGCTGATAGATACTGTTCAAAATCAATAGGGGTCTCTGCCTATTACTCTTACCGTATCTTGCATACACATTGTAATCTGAACTGTTACACACACACCATCCCACTGTGCCTTGATTAAAAATGACATCATTGTGAAAAATAGCTGCCCAGACTCTACCCCTCGTATGTAGACGGTGGTCTTCCCTGGCGAAATTACGATGTGTGTCACATGACATCATGCTACGGCACTAAAGGCCCGTCTTTACAACATAACGGTCAATCAGTGACACATAAAAGTCACAACCAGTCTTGATAATGGGAGGTAATGGAGGGTGAGTGAGGCTGCAATGCAAAGCACAACCAGCAAGTGGCAGTGGGTAAGTGTTAGGGGCAGCCGAGAGGACATTTGCACAGTTTCGACTTTAAGCTGCTTGAACAACAAAAAAAGTAATGTGTAATCCTCCAACCAAGATTCCCTTGAAAGCTCAGTTAAATCCTGCAATTTCACCATAACTCAAAACGTAGGCTGTAATCCTACGGAACATAATATTTACTACAACCAACTGAGCGTGGAGTGTGTACTTTTGCGTGTGGGTGTGTGAGCAATGGCAACCAACTGGCGAGTGTCATCAAGAAAAAAGTGGCCCCTCAGGAATATTGAAGTTTATTGGCCAGAAACGCCGCGTGAGAAACTACAGGATGCTCTGATCAGACAAAAAGAAAATACTTCAAAATTCAAAACATTTGAAGAAATATTAATGGGAGACGTGCAGTAAAGGCTGTAATGTGCATGTCAGACCTGTAGTTGGCTATCTCAACAAAACAACATTTTTCTCTTCATGTAAGAACTTTGAACCGATCTCCAAACACGACAAGCTAACACTATCCGGGTCACGTGACGCCATTGTTGTGCAGCTTGAATCCTGCGGCCCACATTGCCACCTGCTATGAGACGGACTTTCTGGGTCGAGCTGGGATTACAGAAGCCGCACTACAAAGTCCAGCAGGAGGGGTAGTGGGTGGAAAGGATGGAAGGCAAGGGGTAGGGGGCTCCACAAATGGGTCAGGACAGTCACTACGTTTCAAGGCTGAGCACAAGAAAGAGACACCGCAACCTTGTCGGCTCGAGGTCTCACTTCCTGTGTTTTGTCTACTGTTGAGCACATCATGCAGTTAGATTAGTTGTGCTATCAACTTCATTGTTGACATTTAGTACTCATTTGGTGTGCATGGTCGTTCATGAACAATTATGTCCCCTGCAGTTGAAATTTGCTTTTGATTGATTTCTTTTGTAAAAGTTTCACATTTTGAGCGGGAAGGTAGCTATTATGTAGGATGGGTACCTGTCACAATTGAACCAATACGGTACCAATTCCCAAGTACAGGTGCTCAGTTGTACCAATTGTTGGTACTTTTATGGTGTTTATATGGTAACGCTAAACATTTAACACTGAGCTGGTAAAAAAAAATATTTTTACACTTAAGGGTTTCCACTCAATGGAAGCGCAGCCACAGCATTTTTATTACCGCCACATCTTGAAAATAAGGTTGTTGTTTTTTTACTTGAAAAAAAATTAAAGTAAAATTGTAGCCCTCAGAAGAAATAACAAAGTCCAACACTATTTGTAACTTTTAATACCAATCGTATGATAACAAACAGCACAATTCCAACAGGTTTTACCTCCAGTGCAAACACTTTTGTCTTGTGAGTCTGTGCTTCCCCGGACACACAACAAAACTTCCTCATTCTCTGCCAATCACCTTTCAGGCAAGGATGTTGCGTTCGTGTCCATGGGAAAAACTGACATCAAATCCAAACCACACAAACATAAACATACAGTATGAATTGATATACATAGCCTATTATTTGCACACTATTGACAAGTGATGTACCAAAAAACTTGACCACCGAAAACCGCGCTACTAAAATACCTTATGTAAACAGAACGCGCCATTGTGATCGGCAGGAGTGTTATGAGTATGTCTGCGATGTGGAGGAGATTTTTATATTAATTTCAGATACAGGGTTCGAATTTAACCTCGGCGAGTGCCGCGACCGCCCTTGTCACTTGCTGTAATGCCCTAAAAAAATTGAACAGCATCTAAGGCAAGAACATGCCCTGATCGCCCTTGACTTCTGACTTGTTAATGGACAATTGTAACTAAGGACGTAACGGTGAACAGTATAATGATGAACCACAATAAAATTCCAGACGGTTAGTAATAACGTTTAACTCATTCATTCATTTATTAATGCATTTTAGGAGACATTGCTCACTTCCTGGAAAAGCAGCAGCAGCCGCCGCGCCTCCAAGATGCTTTTGAGATGTAGCCCTCCTAGTAAACGGACAACATCTGAAGTCTGGACTTATTTTGAATTGGTAAAGCGTGCTGAAAGTAAAATAATTAATGATAGTCAGCCCATCACCAGAAAATGCAGGAAAAAAAGTCCCTGCAAAGGGAGGCAACACTTCAAACATGTTGAGCCAACTCTGAATATATATATACATATATATATATATATATATATATATATATATATATATATACATATGTCTTGATTGGATTATCCAGAGAATAGTGCTCGATAACGTGGTAGAGCGCAATATGTAGGTGTGGGAAAAATCACAAGACTACTTCATCTCTACAGAACTGTTTCATGAGGGGTTCCCTCAATCATCAGGAGATGATATGTATATATATATATACACACATATATATATATATATATATATATATATATATATATATATATAGGAAATCCGCTGCTCCTCCACATCGAGAAGAGCCAGATGAGGTAGTTAGGGCATCTGGTCAGGGTGCTACCCGAACGCCTCCTTAGGGAGGTGTTTTGGGAACGTTCGACTGGTAGGAGGCCAAGGGGAAGACCCAGGACACGTTGGGAAGACTATCTCTCATGGCTAGCCTGGGAAAGCCTCGGGACCCCCCGGGAGGAGCTGGACGAAATGGCTGAGGAGAGGGAAGTCTGGGCTTCCCTGCTTAAGCTGCTGCCCCCGCGACCCAATCTTGGATAAGCGGAAGAAGATAGATGGATGGATGGATGGATATATATATATATATATATATATATATATATATATATATATACACACATATATGCACATATATATACACATATATATATATACACATATACAAACCCTGTTTCTATATAAGTTGGGAAATTGTGTTAGATGTAAATATAAACGAAATACAATGATTTGCAAATCATTTTCAACCCATATTCAATTGAATGCACTACAAAGACAAGATATTTGATGTTCAAACTCCATCCATCCATCCATTTTCTACCGCTTATTCCCTTTCGGGGTCGCGGGGGGCGCTGGTGCCTATCTCAGCTACAATCGGGCGGAAGGCAGGGTACACCCTGGACAAGTCGCCACCTCATAAACTCATAAAAAAAAAAATTTTTTGCAAATAGTTATAAACTTTGAATTTCATGGCTGCAACACGTGCCAAAGTAGTTGGGAAAGGGCATGTTCACCACTGTGTTACATCAACTTTTCTTTTAACATCACTCAATAAACTTTTTGGAACTGAGGAGACTAATTTTTGAAGCTTTGAAAGTGGAATTCTTTCCCTTTCTTGTTTTATGTAGAGCTTCAGTCATTCAACAGTCCGGGGTCTCCGCTGTCATATTTTACGCTTCATAATGCGCCACACATTTTCGATGGGAGACAGGTCTGGACTGCAGGCGGGCCAGGAAAGTACCCGCACTCTTTTTTTACAAAGCCACGCTGTTGTAACACTTGTCTTGCTGAAATAAGCAGGGGCTTGGATGACAACATATGTTATTCCAAAACCTGTATGGACCTTTCAGCATTAATGGTGCCTTTACAGATGTGTAAGTTACCCATGCCTTGGGCACTAATACACCCCCACACCATCACAGATGCTGGCTTTAACACTTTGCGCCTATAACAATCCGGATGGTTACTCGTATATACTGTATACTGCCATTCGGACAAAAAAATACTGCAGTATCATTTTTGGCCCATATTGCACAGCCCTAGTCGGTACCTACCAAACTAACAGTGTCATCCTGATACATACTTTGACACATTCCTTACACATTAGAATCGATTATTGTATGTATGTCTGCCGTGCTACTGTTAGTACATGAGCAGCTTCGTGGGGTAAAATCTACAATACGAGATAAGCCTATGAAAAGTGTACACAACATATCATGCGCTAATCCTAAAGTTATTATAGGCTGCAAACCTTACTTATCCTTAATTACATTATATCTCACACTTACACTGTAAATAATATCGGCTTGGATTACGTTTAGCAAATAATCACTTAATATTTTAAAACAAAAGTCACAAACAAACTGCAACACATGCAGTGAGGGAAAGGGTGTGTGTAATGCTGCCATAATTTGAGTGTAATCGATATGCCATTGTTACTCTTGCGCCATTCCTGTAAGGCCTTTCTTCAGGTTTCTGATTGGCTGTGCACCTTTATTTTGTATTTTTTTCTCAGTCCTTACCTAAAATGTCTATCTTCAAGCTTCCTTCCCATGGGCAAAAAGTTGGTATGGTTCAGCGTGCAGGCGTCACCTGCTGCTGTGGGATACATATTGGAGACAACTTTTACCTTTTGCTGACAGTAAAAGAAAAGTGTGTTGTATTTCTATAATCCTTTACTCTGCAAAATGTCCCAGGTGCCAGGCGTATCCTCTGTAGCTGGCGCCTCAAACCACAAAGCAGCTTCTATTTATGACACACACAGCAACACAATACACCACCACGCTATCTTCACACAATCTTAACGACAACATGGAGCCTTGTTTTGGGCATGTGTCGCTATGGCGACGTCAGCGTAACTGCCATGATCATAACAACTGTTATGATGGCGTGAACAGCATTTCTTTGCTCACTGCTACTAATTGTGACTTGGCAGGGCTAAAGCGGAGCATGACGCGACGAATCCTTACTAAACGCCGTTAGCCTTTTCCCACACACTCTTGCTTTCATCGAGTACAAAAAGGAAGGATGAAAGAATTAGGATGCGCAGCAGCACATGGTCGCAGTGATGATGATGATGCCAGTCATCCTCATCCATCCCCTAGCAACCCCGTAACCTGGGGCGACAGCACCTTGGCGACGCACAACTCAGCTCTGTGTGCTTTGTGAAGTTATATTTTTTGGTTTATGTCTAAAAATGGTAGTCTGGTTAAGGCTAACAGCACCATCTGTTGCTCCTCCAAGGAGGTTTTGTACTGTGTGTCTTGCAGGGGGACAAAAAATATATCTAAGTGTGGAAGCTTGTGAAAAAATACCGTTTTTAAATACACCATATTCAAAAGTGACATATTTGACTGTTGTCAAATTTGTCAGGTACAAAAAATTTTTACTATCAGGCCTTTTATAGAAGACCCTTGTTTATACAAATGAGTCATCAGTAGGCCGAATGAACCTCTTCAATATCTCAATTATATTGCTGTGTCTTTTCCAGAATTAGCTTTCTTCATTTTTATTTAATATAAAAAAAGTAATTTAAGTCCGAACAATAATTTTTTTTTTCATTATTATTTTTTCATATTCAATTGAGTAACTCCATATCCTGATTAGTACACGATAAACATATTATTTATATTTTACTTGGTCCACCATTGTACCTTTTCCCCAAAACAACATTCTTCAGGCTTCCCACTGGCTAAAAAGGCCTTTTTTGTCGGTGCCACCTGTTGCTGTGGCATGCATATAAAAAGACATCTGAATGTGTTTTGGAATACCAAATGATAAAAAATACATTTGTACATAAGGACATCGACTGAGGGACACTCATTTGCTTCCAAAATGATTTTGCTATTGCACGCTTGGCTGCCTTCTTGAAGCGCAGGCAGGCTTTCCGTGCTTTCTCGCCCTTCAGTGGATGCGAGACGACAGCGCAGCAATGCAGCAGAGCTGACATCAGGAGACAAATGCGTTGTGAGGTTTCTGGAACAGTGCTGGTATTGTTTGGGATGGGACTGGATGAGGCTGGGGTGGGTGTTTATGGATTGTCTAGGAGGTTACAATCACTACATTGCTTTCTGGGTAGTGGACAAACGTTATGTATGTCCAACAGCAGCAGAGCAGCTGTTAGGTTGGTGCAGCACATGTGTGCGTCCATTCAAAATCATTAGCTGGTCGGTCCTTTCAGTGCAACCGACCAGTAAGACCACCCTGAGTGGGGCTGCCATATAGACAGAAGTATTGGTACACAATGCTTTAAATTGACTGGGTGTTGTGTCCCAACACTTTTGCACCAAAAATGTACCACAAAGTGCATTAAATCAAAGCAAAGAAGAGCTTTGACACATGGGCATAAATATCGGGACTAGGGATTTGCCAAACGACCAATATTCGCCGATTTTAGTGGGAAAAATATGTGTTCGCCATTACAGATTGATGCCGATCCTCTCTGGCTGACAGAGTATTTTTTTCTGATTATGTATCTCCATACACAGCCGCTCCACCAAGCTAGTAATAATCATCTGCGTTTCGGCAAGAAAACTGAATTTCTTAGCATCTTAACAAGTAACATTGTCATTGGAGGACGAGGCTAAACTTGTTACACACCAAGTGCAGGCCAGGAGAAAGCATTCTAATAGCTAAGCTAACCGTAAGCTAGCTTTGAACAACACCAAGAAATAAATACGTAATAAAATGTAAGAAGTGTATGTGGAAATAGGGCTGGGCGAAATGGCCTTTTTTTAATATCTCGATATTTTTAGGCCATATCGCGATACATGATATATATTTTGGAATATTTTGTCTTAGCTTTGAATGAACACCTGATGCATATAATGACAGCAGTATAATGATTCTATGTGTCTACATTAAAACATTCTTCTTGATACTGCATCAATATATGCTAGCTTTAAACTTTCATGCAGTGAGAAATCACAACTAAGTCAATTGTCCAAAACTGTATTTATTAAACAGTTATTAAGCAGTTGCACAAACATTCATGTCATTTCAAAACAGAAAGTGCAAGATTGTCAGAGACATTTTAAAACGAGCTAATAGTGCACTTTTGTGCATTATGTCACTAAGATGACATATCAAAACAACACTAAATTAAAGTGCACTTTTTGTACAGAACGAAACTACAATAGTTTACAACAAATAAGGTGCACTTTTGTGCATGATGTCACACAAGATATTTCAATAACTGTCAAATAAAAATGAGCTGCATAATAAGTGGGTTACTGCGGACGTTATCTCCTTATGTTGTTCACTATTTTTTTAATACGGTGTTGATGTGGAAATGTTTGCCTCTGCATTTTGTTGGTGTGACACCGAGTGAAGATGTTGATATTCGGAGTAAGCAGTCTTCATTCTCTAGCAGGTGACTTTTCAAATGATGCTACACATTAGCAGTAATGCTACTTTTTGTAGCAAAGCTTTTGCCCCACACTTGACAAATTACGGTTGTCTGTTCGACATATTCCCACTTGAAGCCAAACCACCGCCAGACGATGAACCCCCTGCTGTTTTTCTTGGGAATGAATTCTTCCTTGATTTGGTACCAGATTCGCACCTTCTTTCTCTCGTATTATCACTCGCAACACAGCTAGCGTTACCCATGCTGCTACCTCTGTGCTCCGCGAGGGCGTATACATATGTGACGTATGACGTGACAGTATGTGACGTGTGTAAGAAGGTGCACTTGCTGTCTGTGAGAAGGAGACGCAAGAAAGTGTGGGAAGAGCCTGTAGTGTAATGCCCGCAGCTAAAAGCAGCTGCGTGAGAACGTATACTCGAATATCACGAGATAGTCATTTTCTATATCGCACAGAGACAAACCCGCGATATATCGAGTGTATCGATATATCGCCCAGCCCTACATGGTAGCACGTTACAGCAGAAAGTAAACAGATATTAACAGGTAATGAATAAGTAGATTAATACGAGTCTAGCGCAGGGGTGTCGAACGTACAACCCACAGGCTGTATCAGGTCTGCAAACGGGTTTAATCGGACCAGTGGGCTGCAAAATAAGTTTGCCAAGTATAAAGATGTGCTGCAATTTTTTTAATGAGAAACTACTGTTCCGCATGTATCCACTGGATGTCGCAATAGCAATGCAAGTGTAACCCATGTCACACATGACACTGTTTAAAGATGACGTGTCAGCTGACTTCAAGCGCCCTCTGGATTGGTTGCCGCTACTCCAATCAGCTATGGTGCAAGCAATCAGCTACTCCTGTTGTGTCTGGCGGCAGCTTAATGCTATAGCAACACACAATACCTTCTTTATTTTTAAATTATCCACGCAACGGAATTATCCACTTAACGAAATGGTAAGATGCAAAGACTTAAGACAACATGACCATGATCTTTGCAGTTCAAATATCGTGCAGCGCGAGCAATTGGTTAATGGCACGATGTGCACACTGAATTTCATTGAAAAAATGTGTGTTCCTGCATTTATTGTTTGTTCTGTTTTATTTTATGCTATAAGGGAAATTTTGCCTATAGTTCACAATCATTATGAGAGACAAAAGAAAGGGCTTTGGTTTTTTCCGCTTTCCATCGTATAAAATAAGTCTTTTTGCAAATGATAGCCTTAGAAATGCTTTTACTCATCTTTTATTCATAATCTCATTCAACAGCTTTTCAAACTGGTCTTGCTCTTTCTCTCTGTCCTAGCAAATATATTTAACCCCTTTGGCAAAGTCAGTAACCATATACAAGTCTTTTTTTTAAATAATTGTTGCAATTGTGGAGTTGTTTCTTCCATATTTGTGAGCCAATCCAATAAAGCAGCCCCCATACGGCTTCCAGCGGCACATCAAATGAATGAATGAATGAAGCGTTTGTATGCCGAGACATTGTTCACACACAGAGGCATAATAAGCGCGATCTAAAGGTTTGTAGACCAAAAAAGTTGCAGTCATAAATCGAGGTTCCATTGTATCTGTAAGCAATATGCAACTATATTTGCTTTATTTACTATACTTCAATATTGTTCAATTAAGAGCAATTATTACGTATGTCTAGCTTGTGTGCTAGTGTTTACTTAACTGCTGTGTAGTTATTAGTTTTTAGTAGGCTACTAGAAGTAGCCAACAGTATAGCCCACCGTGTTTAACTTTTCTAAAAAACTTTGCTAAAATCTAAGGAAAGAGCAACCTTGTAGCTGTTAACCGGCTCTCTAGCTTTCCACAAGTAAACGCACTGCAAGACTGCTTGTATCGAAGCTTGTATTGGGGATACAGTCGTATCTGTGTTAATAGAACCCAGTTGTAGCTGGGACGCATTGTCTTTAATCTCCTTTCTAATGACTTCAATGTTCTTATTAAAGAATTTCATAAAGTCATCTGCTGAGTGGGTGGAGCTACTGGAAGGAGTCCCTTGTTGGGTTAGCGATGCTACTGTACTATCAATCAATCAATCAATCAATGTTTATTTATATAGCCCCAAATCACAAATGTCTCAAAGGACTGCACAAATCATTACGACTACAACATCCTCGGAAGAAATTTAGGATAGATTTTATTAAAGGTGGATGAGATTTGAGTAATATTTAGCTTTAGCTAAGGTAAGCATGCAATTATAAGTTATTAAACTATCACTCATTCCTAATGGTGCACCTCAAGTTTAGTCGTGCGCCATTTGCGTTCTCGCTTTCTACATGATCATTTCTGAGCTCTAGTTTCTTCTGTAAACCATGGGGTATGCCTTTTTGGAGCCTTATTTAACTTCAGCGGTGCTATACTATCAATGGTTTCGCGCAGGGCGTCATTAAAGTTGTTAGTGAGGTTATCAATAGAGCCCACATAATTTGGGAATGGTCCCATTACCGAGAGCAGTAAGCCAGCAAGGGTTGTTGTTGTGGCAGCATTAATGTTGCGGCTGCTATAGCAGTTACTATTAGTATTAGCTTGCCGAACATGAGTGTAAACCTCGAATTTTATAAGGTAATGATCGGACATTACTTTAGTATACGGGAGTATCATACCTTTGGTAACGGTGATACCCCTGACAAGCACTAGGTCTATCATATTACCGTTGCGATGCGTGGGTTCATTTATTAGTTGTGTAAGACCACAGCTATCAATTATAGTCTGGAGCGCCACGCACGGTGGGTCTGATGGGGTATTCATATTCATTCCCAATATAATTATATTATCGCCGTGCGTCATTAGATCAGCAACAAACTCTGAGAATTTATTGATAAAGTCCGAATAGGGCCTGGGGGGGCGGTAGATAACAGCCAAGTATAGAGGCAGCGGTGTGACAGACCTCATTGTAAGCACCTCAAACGATTTATATTTATTATTCATGTTAGGACTAAGGTTAAAGTTTTCGTTGTATATTAGTGCGACCCCCCCCCCCCCCCCCCACACCCCTTTTAAGGCGACGGGCAGTATACGCATTCGTATAGTTAGAAGGAAATGCCTCATTTAGCGCAAAAAAGTAGTCTGGTTTAAGCCAGGTTTTGCTAAGACCGATGACGTAAGATTGTTGTCTCTAATGACCTCATTAACTAATAACGTTTTGGGAGACAATGATCTTATGTTTAAAAAGCTTATATTATAGGTACTGGGCTGTTTTAAGGAGTTTTTGATCAAATTATCCGTAGTAGCAATATTAATAATGTTGCGTTTATTATGCGTAGTGCACTTAAAATAATTACGACCATATTTAAGAATTGATATGACGGAAATTTTCCGATTGTTTGCTTGGTGCTGCGATAAAATGAACGAATCATAATCTGCCACCTCAGTAGAACACATGTCCAACTCTGAAACTGTCATAGCAGAAACAACTTGTCCTAACTTAGCTGACTCCTTACCCAGACCATTAGGCTCGTGTCTTCCATTTAAATCCATCTTCAGGATGGAGGGAAGTGGTGTTCTGTGGGGATTAGCCTTTTGCTTTGTTGTTAGCCCCGCTCGGCATCCGCGTTTCTGCTTTCGATTACACCGCTTGCGTGTCTTCCGTAGACGGCCGCCACTGGTACTATACTCCGCTGCTTCACAGGCCGCTGGATGTAGCCAGCGAAGTATTCCGAAGCTAACCAGGTATTCCAACATACACACATCTTTCTGTCCAAAATGGCCCGATCTATGAACATCCAAAATTGTCTGGCGGTCGTAAGTGATCACGGAGTGTCCATGCTGTAAGCCAGCCATGAAATAAGCTTCTGCAAGCCGCAGCCTGTCCGGGCGCCGCCATCTTGGAAGATGAAATAGAAATAGAAACTAATCCCCAAGCCTCATTTGTTGATCTAACTTTGGTTTTTAGTTTACTATGTTACAGGGCCGGGTGGTGTTTATTGTTGCAAGATGGTGCGTGCGTGCGCGTGTGTGTGTGTGTGTATATATATACATGTGTGTGTATATGTGTGTATATATATATTATATATATATATATATATATATATATATATATATATATATATATATATATATATATACACACAGTATTTTTATATATATAGATAGATAGATAGATAGATAGATAGATAGATAGATAGATAGATACATATATATATATATATATATATATAAATATATATAGTAAACAGAATCAGAAAAGTTTTTATTAACATTGTTTGAGAACGGGTTCACAAATTAGGAATTTTACCTGGTGCAATCGTGCAACATAAAAGACATATAACACAGAATATAATAACATGAGCTGTAACTGAGCTATCAGATTGTTCACGTGTCTGATGGCCGAGGGGAAACAACTGTTCAGGTGGCGGGAGGTGTGGGTCTGGATGGACCGTAGTCCCCTGAAGGGAGAGGGGAGAATATTTTGTTTCCAGGGTGAGAAGAGTCAGCTGTGATCCGACCCACACGCCTCCTGGTCCTGGAGGAGAACAGGAGTTTGCAGCCAATCACCTTCTCAGCAGCACGTTCCATGCGCTGCAGTCGATGCTTGGAGGAGGTGAGGATGGACTCGATGATCGCTGTGTAGAACTGCACCAGCATCTTAGTCGGCACTTTCAGTTTTTTCAGCTGCCGCAGGAAGTACATCCTCTGCTGGGCCTTCTTGATGAGGGAGCTGATGGTCGGCTCCCACTTAAGGTCCTGGGTGATGGTGGTGCCCAGGAAACGGATGGAGTCCACAATGGAGACGGGGGTGAGAGAGTCAATCAGGGTGAGGGGGAGTGGTGGGCCTGTGACTTTCCTGAAGTCCATGATCATCTCCACTGTTTTCTGGGCGCTCAGCTCCAGGTTGTTGAGGCTGCACCAGGACGCCAGCCGGTCCACCTCTCTCCTGTAGGCAGACTCGTCGCCATCCGAGATGAACCCGATGAGAGTAGTGTCGTCCGCAAACTTGAGAAGCTTTTCCGACTGGTGACTGGAGGTGAATCAGTTTGTGTACAGGGAGAAGAGCCAGGGGGAAAGTACACAGCCTTGAGGAGTATCAGTGTTCGTGGTTCGACTGTCCGAGACAATCTTCCCCAGCCGCACGTGCTGTCTTCTGTCCGTCAGGAAGTCATTGATCCAACTGCAGAGGGAGTCGGGCACACTGAGCTGGTAGAGCTTATCTCATAGCAGTCCAGGGAGGATGGTGTTGAAGGCAGAGCTGAAGTCCTCAAACATGATCCTCGCGTAGGTTCCTGGGGAGTCCAGATGCTCCTGGATGAAGTGGAGGGCCAGGTTTACTGCATCATCCACAGACCTGTTCGCTCTGTAGGCAAACTGCAGTGGGTCCAGGAGGGGGGCGGTGATGTCCTTGAGGTGAGGCAGGACCAAGCGCTCAAAGGACTTCATGACAACAGACGTCAGCGCCACCGGCCTGTAGTCATTAAGTCCTGTGATCCGAGCTTTCTTGGGGACAGGGACGATGGTGGAGGTCTTGAAACAGGACGGCACATGGCATAGCTCCAGAGAGGTGTTAAAAATGTCAGTGAAGACAGGAGCCAGCTGATCCGCACAGTGTCTCAAGGTGGAGGGGGAGACACCTTCAGGCCCGGGGGTCTTCCGCGTGTTCAGCTTCCAGAACTGCCGGCGTACATCCTCCTCACGGATGGAGAGGGCCTTTGTGAAGTCCTGTGATGTTCTTGGAGTCCTTTACTGTCCTTGGAGTCCTTTAAGTCCTTTAATGTAGTGCTGGAGTTGGTGGGGGGTGGGGGGGTGGGGGGAGTAGAGCTTTGATGAGCTGAAGGCCGTTCGTGACGACAGTAATGTCCGGTCATTCAGGGCTTGGGGGGCTTTGGGTTTATAGTTCGTAAGGGCCCTTAATCCTCTCCACACTGCTGCAGAGTCATTGGAGCTGAACTGTTCCTGGAGACGGTTAGAGTACACAGATTTAACTTTCTCCACTTCCCTGTTGAAGTGATATTTCGATTTTCTGTAGGTACTCCGGTCCCCACTCCTCCACGCAGTGTCCTTTTTCTTGCGCAGCTGTCGGAGCTTGGGTGTGAACCAGGGCTTGTCGTTCTTATAACAAGCTCTGGTGCGCGTTGGAATGATGCGCGCCTCATTGAACTGTATGTATGAGGCCACAGTGTTCGTATACTCGTCCAGATAGGCTGTGGCTGCTCCAATTGCCTCCCAGTCTGTCGTCTCCAAACATGCGCGCAGCTCCTCCACAGCTTCAGCAGTGAAACACTTTATGGTCTTCATAACAGGTTTAGTCAGTTTTAGTCTCTGTCTGTATGAAGGGATTAAGTGCACCATCACGTGATCTGATAGTGCAAGGGCAGCATGCGGGACTGCATGATATGCCTTGCTTACTGTAGTGTAACAGTGATCCAAAATGTTCTCCTCTCTGGTCGGGAATTTAATAAACTGCCTATTCTTGGGTAATTCCTGGCTCAGATTTCCCTTGTTAAAGTCACCAAGCACTATAACAAGAGAGTCCAGAGAAGACCGTTCCACATTAAAGATCTGGTCTGCAAGCGTGCGCTGAGCGTCACGCACGTCCACGCTGGGCGGTATGTAGGCAGCCACCAGAATGAATGAAACAATCTCACGCAGTGAGTAAAAGGGCTTACAGTGAATGAAAAGATATTCCAGAGCAGGAGAGCAGTGTTGGGATATCACCAACACGTCTGTACACCACTTGTTGTTGATAAAGAAGCAGACTCCACCGCCTCCTGTTTTACCGGAGAGCTCCGCGTCTCGGTCCGCGTGGAGAAGACGAAAGCCCTCCAGTTGAACCGCGCTGTCCGGGACACTCGCGCTCAGCCACGTTTCCGTGAAGCATAAAACACAAGATGAGGAAAAGTCCTTGTTTCTTCTCATCAGCAACGCTAACTCGAAAATATATATATATATATATATATCTGGATTTCCCGCAACGCTTTATTGTTAAGGCGGCCGCCTTAACAACAAAGATCCACCGCCTAAACTAAAGTCTTAAAAAACAAAAACAAAACAGCTTCTTAGGCAAATCATATAGTTGATGTAGATGCCCATATCGGCTGTTCAGAGATTACTTTACAAAAGAGAAGTGTAGGATACTTCTTTTGTTGCCTTATTTGTATTTGACTTCATTAAATGTATTTATATTATCATTTGGTGCTAAACTAAAGTCTTAACAAGCTGCTACGTTTCATACTGCCTCTGCCTCTGTCAGTACTCTCTGCAGCACCCAGCATTGTCCCACCCACACAAGCATCTGATTGGTTACACGCAGAGCAGTAACAGCCAATCAGCAGTGCGTATTCAGAACGCATGTAACAGCAAATCAGCAGTGTGTATTCAGAGCGCATGTAACAGCCAATCAGCAGTGCGTATCCGGAGCGCATGTAGTCAGTGCTCATGGCAGAGGCAGGCAGAGAGGAGAGACGGTGTGGGTTAGCAGAAAGGTGTGAGCGGGTGAGCATAATGTAGTGGACTCTACCCACATTATAATAAACACCTCCTGGTCAACTACTAGTAACATCACTATGAGCCCGTTGACGTTCTAGAAATATAAGCGGCATCTCAGCTCGCTTGCAGTCCTTTAGGTGAAAGCTAATTAGCTTTCAGCGTAACGTTAGCTCATTTTGCGGTGTGTGTGTGTGTGTGCGTGCATGCATGCATGTGTGTTATGGACAACATAGCCATGTCTGTTTGAGAGAAAGACAAGCATTTTTGACCTACAAAGAAGTTATTTCACTTTACCTTTTTCTGTGTTGAAGCAGCAAAAAATGACATTATGTTAAATGAAGAGTTTCTGTGTCTGATATAATAATGTAAGTGCAACATAAAGCCTATATGAACTCCATGGTGTTCAGGGATGAATAGTCTCTCCTATTGCTATTGTATTATTTTTTCAGCTATAATTAAAAGTAGGGCTGGGCTATATATCGTATATCGCAATATGGCATAAAAATATCGCGATATTAATAAAAGCCAATATCGCCCAGCCCTACGATATATATTACGATATTTTGCCTTGGCCTTGAATAAACACAGCGCTATGATGATTCTATGTGTCTACATTAAAACATTCTTCTTCATACTGCATTAATATGTGCTACTTTTAATCTTTCATGCAGAGAGGGAAATCACAACTAAGTCAATTGACCAAAACTGTGTTTATTAAATACTCTTGATTTTCTCACGGGTGACTTTTTAAATGAAAGAACAAATTAATAGTGTTGCTACCTTTTTGTAGTAACACTTCTGCTGCATACTTTGCATATTGCTATTGTCTGCTGAATATCTTCCCACTTGAAGCCAAACCACCGCCAGATGATGGATCCCCTGGTCTTTATTTTGGGCATTTATTGTTCTTCCTCCATTTGTGATCTGTTTCGCACCTTCTCTCTCTTGTATTGTCACAAACTCCGCTCCGCTCTGCTTGCACGACCTGCCTCAGCTAATGTTAGCCATGGTGCTACCTCTCTGGTCGGCGAGAGCGTATGACCCTACACGCGCGGGAATATGTGACGTATGTAAGAAGGAAGGCTTGTTTTCCGTCTCTGTGAGAAGGAGAGACGAGAAGGAGTGAGAAACACCTGTATTTTAATGCCCTCAGCTAACGTTAGCGATGCTGCTACCTCTCTGGTCGGCGAGAGCGTATGACGCTACATGCGCGAGAGTATGTGACGCATGTAAGAAGGCGAGCTTGTTTTCCTTCTCTGTGAGAAGGAGAGACGAGGAGGAGTGAGAAACGCCTGTACTTTAATGCCCGCAGCTAAAAGCAACGGTGTGAGAACATATAATCGAATATTACGATATAGTCATTTTCTATATCGCACAGAGACAAACCTACGATATATCGTTTATATCGATATATCGCCCAGCCCTAATATATCGTATATCGCAATATGATATAGAAATATTGCGATATTAATAAAAGCCAATATCGCCCAGCCCTAGTTAAAAGTTAAAGTACCAATGATTGATTGTCACCCTTGATCACTGCATGCAAGGTGAGGGGAGCAGTGAGCAGCAGCGGTTGCCGCGCCCGGGAATCATTTTTGGTGATTTAACCTCCAATTCCAACCCTTGAGACTACATTAATGATTAGTAATGTAGCAGCCTAGTTTTGAATGGCAGGGTCCCAGCTATCACATATTGATAAAAATATAACATTTACATAATAAAATCAACACTTTTAACTTTTTTTCAAACGCTTATTTACAGTAAGTCATTAGTTTGACTTTGTCATTATTTTGTCTTAGTAAGTCAATATTTACTAAGTCAAAATAATGACAAACTTAGTATCTCAGGTAATTAGGACTGTTTTGTGTTTTGTTTTTACTTTACGGAAAATACATCAAGATATATATTGTATATTGCCATTCAGCATACAGAGCGGAAAACACAACCAAAAATTGTAGTCTTCATCATGCGACTAAGCCGGCCTACTTCACGACAACCTGTAGTCTATTGCCCCCCCAGGCAGCGATGAGATGGAGACATGATGGTGGCGACAGGACAAATTACGATGCCCCCTTCCCTCCTGGAGAGATACCACCTTAACTAACAAATTTGCTGCTAGCGGGGTGTATAAAATAGTCAGGAACGATCATGGATACAACGCTTTCTGGGTATTTGTTGTGTTGCGTTTATGTTGTGTTGCTGGGAGGATGTACTCCCAAAATGCGTTTGTCAATCTTGTTTGGTGTGGCTTCACAGCGTGGCGCATATTACTAAGAGTGTTAAAATTGTTTATATCACAACCATCAGTGTACTCTGTGTCACCCACTATGCCTTGCAGTCGTGTGCATGTTGCTGCGGAAGCCACTCACAACAAGTTGCTGGACTGACAAGCAAATCGTACATGCTGTAGAGGGCGACAAAGTAAATGGCTTCATAGCACGCCCTAATACTTATTATCTGGGTGACTGCCGGAAGTCTTTCTAGAGAATATTAGCGTCTCCTATTGTCTTCTTCGCTTTGTGACACGAGTCCTAAATGGCTCTTTGAATGGCAAAGGATACCGATCCCAGAACCATGTATATCAAATATTTCCGGATGATTCAACCGCCACCCGCCCACATATCAATCAATCAATCAATCAATGTTTAATTATATAGCCCTAAATCACTAGTGTCTCAAAGGGCTGCAAAAACCACCACGACATCCTCGGTAGGCCCACATAAGGGCAAGGAAAACTCACACCCAGTGGGACATCGGTGACAAAAATGACCCAGTGGGACGTCGGTGACAATGATGACTATGAGAACCTTGGAGAGGAGGAAAGCAATGGGTGTCGAGCGGGTCTAACATGATACTGTGAAAGTTCAATCCACAATGGATCCAACACAGTCGCGAGAGTCCAGTCCAAAGCGGATCCAACACAGCAGCGAGAGTCCCGTTCACAGCGGAGCCAGCAGGAAACCATCCCAAGCGGAGGCGGATCAGCAGCGCAGAAATGTCCCCAGCCGATACACAGGCAAGCAGTACATGGCCACCGGATCGGACCGGACCCCCTCCACAAGGGAGAGTGGGACATAGAAGAAAATATATACACATATATATACACACGTATATATATATATATATATATATATATATATATATATATATATATACATACATATATATATACACATATACATATATACACATATATATATATACATATATATATATACATATATATATATACATATATATATATATATATATATATATATATATATATATATATATATATATATACACACATATATATATGTTTATATACATACACACACATATATACATATTTATATACATACACACACATATATATATAGTTATTTACATACACACATATATACATATATATACACATACATATATATATGAAGCGTGTAAGAGAATGCGAGGCTTCTTTGGAATTCCCCTCCCTGTTGCTTCCTCGAGGACAACAAAAGCTCCATTTAGCCATCATTTATTGCAAGACGACGCCGCCGTCGGGGGAGACGTTTCTTTCATTTACTGCGATCAAATGAAACAATGAAGCAAAACGGCTGACGGATTAAAAGCGATGCCAGGACTTAGTTTACAGGTCAAACCCAGGCGCAAATGTGTTAAAATAAGCCACAAAGCAGGGCTAAAAAGGGCGAGAATTAATTGTTAAAAAACCATTGACTCCATTTTTTTCTTACTGCCTGTGGTAAAAATGCACAAGGGGTGATTTCTTGTTTAATTATTATTTAATATCAGTTTTTGACTTTTTAAAACATTCATATCATTTTAAAAAATCTAAATGTTTGTTTAAAAGCAGCCAACATGCCTGTTTCTGAGATCAGCAAAGGAACATTTAATTAGAATCGTTCATTAATACAAATGTTTTTGTCCAATTATTTCCTGTACCATTTTATTTTTCTTCATGAAATAGATGAAGCCCCAATGTTTGAGAACCAATTTTGTAAAAGGTCCCTTCAAAAACTTATTTTGACCCACGAGTCCACTTTCACCTCATTCTACCTCTTTTTGCAATTTTACAATGTTTTTATCTTGCTTTTATCATCATTTCCTGTCTCCTTTCAATTCCCTTTCTATTAAGTCAAGCCTCTGACCTTGAACCACCTAATTTTGTTGTTTTTTTGCATCCTTGCCAGGTTGCCACTGATATGGTAAACAGGGAGCGTATGGTCGCTCCTCGTCCTTTCTTCTTTTCTTTTCCCAAGCTACCTCCTGATAGGAAATGCCACCGTTATCTGGACGCGAGTGAATATAAGCTGCGGACAAAACACACCGCGGATGCGTCCTCTGCAGACTTGAACGCAGCTGGGAAAAAAGAAAGAATAAAAAACGGGGCTGACGCAGATCGACACTTCCTTAAGCTTAAATGCACATCTAAAAATAGGCTGTGGTTAAAAAAAAAAAAACTACTTATATTTACAGACAGAACCCCAAAAACTACAAATAAATGAGCTCCTATGCAGCTTAGAAGGAATCTAAGCAGACAGGAAGTAAGACGATCGGCCCGTTTTAGGAGACATCCTGCTGAGTCGGCATTTCCCCTCCGACAAGAAAAAGGGAAAGTCGTCGGTCTTGAGATCTTCACGATGGACGTCAACTTGAACATCCTCAGTTCAGTCTTAATCAGACTTAAATATTTTTCTTCCTTTTCCACCTAAAATCCCTGTTCTAAAAAGCTAATTAATTACCCCCCACTCCATGACAGCAGGTGTATGCGTTTGTGTCGAGACAGACAGTTTTGAAACTACACTTGTGTGAATGGACATCGTTTTAACCCCAAATATGTGTTTTTGAAACTCTGTGTTTGTGTGGACATGGCCTAAAGCTCAAGTTTCACATGAACTTTTAAGGTGTTGCACAGCATGTTTACGTCACAGATCATACACCCCCTGCACTGCACAACACCCCTCTTTTAAATACGCTTGAATTTAGAAAACTTTTTCGCCGACATATCTCACAATGGCAAACGCTGCAGAAAAAAATTAACACGAGCTATAGCAAAACCAGTGAATTAAGAAGTGATAAAAGTTGTCTAAGGTGTGGGAACACGTCACACTAAAATGGAAGGAAACATTGCAAAGCGGAGCTTGCATACCACAGAAGGACGAGTTCGATGCGGTAGCACCTGTCGTGAAAGCATCTGATTGAGGGACGTCCGCAGGCGAGGTAAGTCATTTATCATCAAACGTAAACGCAAAAGTTGTGTTAGTAAAATGCATGGTATTCATTATGATAACTAGGATGTGTTCTCTCACTCCCGCGATGTCATCAAATGCCGCCAAAATGTATTGAAAACTAACAATACTATCCGAGCTGTCGTGTTTAATTAGCCTTTCATCAGTAACCACGCGAAAGTAGTCATGCAAAGTCATTTGGGTTGTTCAAGTCATGCAACCACATGCTACTTGAAAAGCTTGCACTTGTACCCACTATAGTCTCTATAGCAAAGGTGCCAATCTACAAACCCTGTTTCCATATGAGTTGGGAAATTGTGTTAGATGTAAATATAAACGGAATACAATGATTTGCAAATCCTTTTCAACCCATATTCAATTGAATGCACAACAAAGACAAGATATTTGATGTTCAAACTCATAAACTTTATTTTTTTTTTGCAAATAATAACTAACTTAGAATTTCATGGCTGCAACACGTGCCAAAGTAGTTGGGAAAGGGCATGTTCACCACTGTGATACATCACCTTTTCTTTTAACAACACTCAACAAACGTTTGGGAACCGAGAAAACTAATTGTTGAAGCTTTGAAAGTGGAACTCTTTCTCATTCTTGTTTTATGTAGAGCTTCAGTCGTTCAACAGTCCGGGGTCTCCGCTGTTGTATTTTACGCTTCATAATGCGCCGCACATTTTCGATGGGAGACAGGTCTTGACTGCAGGCGGGCCAGGAAAGTACCTGCACTCTTTTTTTACGAAGCCACACTGTTGTAACATGTGCTGAATGTGGCTTGGCATTGTCTTGCTAAAATAAGCAGGGGTGTCCATGATAACGTTGCTTGGATGACAACACATGTTGCTCCAAAACCTGTATGGACCTTTCAGCATTAATTGCGCCTTCACAGATGTGTAAGTTACCCATGCCTTGGACACTAATACACCCCCATACCATCACAGATGCTGGCTTTTGAACTTGGCGCCTACAACAATCCGAATCGTTATTTTCGTCTTTGTTCTGGAGGACACCACGTCCTCTGTTTCCAAATATAATTTGAAATGTGGACTCGTCAGACCACAGACCACCTTTCCACTTTGCATCAGTCCATCTTAGTTGAGCTCGGGCCCAGCCAAGCCGGCAGCGTTTCAGGATATTGTTGATAAATGGGTTTGGCTTTGCATAGTAGAGTTTTAACTTGCACTTACAGATGTAGCGACCAACTGTAGTTACTGACAGTGGTTTTATGAAGTGTTCTTGAGCCCATGTGGTGATATCCTTTATACACTGATGTCTGTTTTTGATGCAGTACCGCCTGAGGGATCACAAGTCTGTAATATCATCGCTTATGTGCAGTGATTTCTCCAGATTCTCTGAACTTTTTGATGATTTTACAGACCGTAGATGGTAAAATCCCTAAATTCCTTGCAATAGCTCGTTCACAAATGTTCTAAAACTGTTCGACAATTTGCTTACAAAGTGGTGACCCTCACCCGATCCTTGTTTGTGAATTACTTAGCATTTCATGGAAGCTGCTTTTATACCCAATCATGGCACCCAACTGTTCCCAATTAGCCTGCACACCTGTGGGATAAATAAATGATAAATGGGTTGTACTTGTATAGCGCTTTTCTACCTTCAAGGTACTCAAAGCGCTTTGACACAACTTCCACATTTACCCATTCACACACACATTGACACACTGATGGAGGGAGCTGCCATGCAAGGCGCCAAGGGATGTTCCATATAAGTGTTTGATGAGCATTCCTCAACTTGATCAGTATTTATTGCCACCTTTCCCAACTTCTTTGTCACGTGTTGCTGGCATCAATTCTAAAGTTAATGATTATTTGCAAAAAAAAAAAAGTTTATGAGTTTGAACATCAAATATGTTGTCTTTGTAGCATATTCAAGTGAATATGGGTTGAAAATGATTTGTAAATCATTGTATTCCATTTATATTTACATCTAACACAATTTCCCAACTCATATGGAAACAGGGTTTGTACGGTGCTCGGACGGGCGGTAAATCTGACGCTACTTTTTTGAGCATGCGTGGTTTTTGCTTGGTGGTGACTCACCAGTGGTTCCACATTTCAAATGTAGTATTAAAAGGCACTACCTAATCCACTTTTTATGTTTGATATAATGAAAACTGTTCTTATGGTTTTGAATTTGATACTAAGAATATAGTTTTATTTAAACTTTCTCAGGGAAAATACATTTTTAACTAATCTATATAAATGTGTTTTCATCTCAAACATGTTATGGTGGCAAAATGAACATTGATTACTATTTTGCATGCAAAGAATGCAATGAACTGTATTGCATTCTTAAAATGTAAAACTGTTGTCGTCATTATTAAGTGGTTTGTATTTTATATTGTTTATGTATTGTTGGCAGGTTGAAAGCAGCTCAGCGGATTTGGGAGAAACCATTTAAACAGCATTGTATAATAATCATTAAAAACGCACAAGAGACGAGAACTTTTTTATGCGGTCACAGCCCGTAGGGCTGTGAGCGAACCTGTTTTTATTAGCACACACAAATCGGCACGAACAACCACGGACGCATTTTAGCCGTGCGTGTCAGCCTTCAATAATAAAAACAGACGTTTAGGAAATAAAAGACAATTAGGCCAAACGCAATAATTTAGGACATATCTTAACATGTATAATTAAACCTTAATTAAGCAAAGATATTGCTCCGGCCCGGCTGCACCAAATAATAATCTAAATTCATTTAATAAAGTCAAAATACAAATAAGGGAACAAGAGAAGTATCCCACACTTCTAATTGCTAAAGTAAATTTGTACAGCCAATATGGGCATCTTCATCAACAATATGATTTGCCTGAAAAGCTGGACAGGACCCCAAAAAAAAAAAAAAAAAAAAATATATATATATATATATATATATATATATATATATATATATTTTTTTTTTTTAAGGAAAATATGATTTGTTTGATTACTCGATCAGGATATTTGACAGAATACTCGATTACTAAAATATTCGATAGCTGCAGCTCTACTCCTCGCCTTTTTTATATGACAACTAGAGGTGGGGGAAATAATCGATTTTTAAATGCATCGTAATTTAGACATGGACGATTCTAAAATCGATTAGTAAACGTCAATAATTGCTAATCAAATTATTCATCGTAAATCAAATAATGTAGACGGTTCTAAAATTTGACTTGACTGCAACAAATTACCTCACCGAGAGATCCAACCAGCTCCTTTGCTATCGGACACTTATGTTCCAGTTTTGCACACATTTCCATTACTTTAATAAATGGGGTGGGAATTAATTCAACTGTTTTTTATTACAGAAAAACTGTTTTTAAAAGTTGAAAGTGATAAACACTAATTTAGTGAAATGAAAAGAAATATAAAACTGCATCAATAAACATAAATTAGATACATTATCGATTTTTAATCGTATCATAGCTGCTGAATCGTAATCGAATCGTGAGGTGCCCAAAGATTCCCACCTCTAATGACCACCACCTTATTTTATTACAAAAAACCAACAGAAAAACTAAAAAAAAAAAAACAGAAAGTAACGACAAAACAGTAATGTGTTCACTCCTCATTAGTGATAACTACCACATTTTACAAAAAGGAGTCAATAAAAACACTGCCAATATATTCAAAAACTCAAAACTTGTGGCACGTTCACGCAAAGATGTGTCATATAAATAATGAGATTGCTCCTTGACTCTTACATATATGATTCCTGCCAAATTTTATCAAAGAAATAAATAGAAACCAGCAAAAAAAATTGAAAGTCAAAACCTCTGACACGCTTACTTAAAGATCATCTATTTCCATCAGTTTTCTACTGCTTGTGCCTCTCAGCGTCGGGGACGGGAGGGCTGGAGCTTATCCCAGCTGCACTCGGGCGGAAGGTACACGCTGGAAAAGTGTTATATTATATTGGAGAAGTGACAAAATATTGGCGGAAGGTACACCTGGAAAAGTGTTATATTGCTCCTCACCCCTAAAATATGATTAATGCCAAATTTTGTTAAAGAAATACTTAGACAGCAAAATTCCAGAAAGTCAAAACCTGTGGCACATTCACTTGAAATGTGTCATATAATTAATGTTATCTTGCTTTGCACATTTATTAAATATATCAATAGAAAGTCTCCCAAAAAGTCAAACCAATCAGCATAAGTGCTTAAATCTGTCCTATAATCAATGTGGCAATTCCTCGCACATTACATGACAACAATCTAATTTTATGGATGAAATCAATAGAAAAACTCCCCAAAAATAATCTGGAAAGGCAAAATCTGCCATTGGCTGTGTTTCTTTTCATAGGAACATAGCAAACCTTCAACAGCGCATTTTTTTAAATAAGGAGCATAACCAGTGTCCTCTTTGAGAAGAAATATCAATAAGAATGCAGTCTTCACCAAACAAAAAGTAGCTGTGGAGAACATCTCCTCCCTAAAGGTGACGTTCTTTGCTCGCCGCACACATTCTTGAGATGCCTGACCTTCATAAACATTCCATCATAAGCGCTAACAGTCTGGACAGGAAAGGCTTTTAATTCACATCACTAATGAAGGGACTTCTTTGCTGTTACGGCTAGAAGCTGAAGGCCCAGTGGGGATTGACAGCCCTGCTGAGTGTGCGTGGGAGTAGGGTGAACGGCCAGTGGGACGAGATGACAGGAGTGTGTAGTCAAAACGGAGTGTGTAATCACAACCAAGTGTACAGAAAGTCGTTCCCCATGTTGTGGAGTGATGCTGATGCAGCACTAACATTCACATTGCAGCCAGGGGGAATTGAGAAAAAATTGGACAGAACAAAAGGTTTTGGCACCAACTCCCTCGCAGTTAGAGCTTTTTAACCCCGTAACTACAGTTTGGTACATACCAGGCTTGTGCAAAATACCGAATTGGGAATTTCAATTCTAATTGAATCGGCTCCAACCCACAAGCTACTGTATTGGAATTTGAACTACAAGACACATTTTTTTTTTCAAGTCTGAGAAAAAACTAATAGGCATGTAAAAGGAAGAGCTTGCCACATTTAACATTTTACCAACACTAAAATTAAACACAGATCATTAATACAGTGGTACCTCATCTTACGAGCTGAATTTTTTTTTTTTATTAAGGTTTATTTGAAATAGGGACAGATACAAAAAACAGACATCTGAAACAGTTATCCAACGTATGCATCATAATGTTTGTAGCCAAAACTAATTTACAACACTTGTCCCCAACAACAACAACACAGATCCAACATCATTAAAATAGGAAAATAAAAATAATAAGGCAAAAATGAGTCGATAATAATGATAATAGAAATAATACAGACAAAGTGCAAACTAGATAAAAGCTAATAATAATAATATTAACAACATTGATTCTGTGATGGATCTCCTAAGTTAAAACACTTGTATCTGAAATTAACGTCTCCCACTAAACTCCGCTCTGAGCTGCCACCTTATCTTGGTAGAGGAGTTTGCGTGTCCCAATGATCCTAGGAGCTATGTTGTCTGGGGGCTTTATGCCCCCTGGTAGGGTCTCCCAAGACAAACAGGTCCTAGGTGAGGGATCAGACAAAGAGCAGCTCGAAGACCTTTATGAAGAAGACAAATCATTGACCCAGATTTCCCTCGCCCGGGCCTCCCTCTGGAGCCAGGCCCGGAGGTGGGGCATGATGGCGAGCGCCCGGTGGCCGGGCCTGTTCCCATGGGGCCCGGCCGGGCACAGCCCGAAGAGGAAACGTGGGTCACCCCTCCAATGGGCTCACCACCCATAGCAGGGGCCATAGAGGTCGGGTGCGATGTGAGCTGGGTGGCAGCCGAAGGCAGGGCACTTGGCGGTCCGATCCTCGGCTACAGAAGCTAGCTCTTGGGACGTGGACCGTCACCTCACTAGGGGGGAAGGAGCCTGAGCTAGTGCGCAAAGTGGAGAAGTTCCGGCTGGATATAGACGCACAGCAAAGGCTGTGGAACCACTTCTCTCGAGAGGGGCTGGACCCTCTTCCACTCTGGCGTTGCCGGCAGTGAGAGGCGACGGGCTGGGGTGGCACTTCTCGTTGCCCCCCGGTTCAAAGCCTGCACGTCAGAGTTCAACCCGGTGGACAAAAGGGTAGCCGTCAAGCTGAAGAAGGAGTCCTATCGGGTTCTTTTGGCTCATAGGACTCCGGAGGCAGTGGACAGGTACCGACAGGACAAGCGGTGTGCAGCTTCAGCGGTCGCAGAGGCATAAACTCGGACATGGGAGGAGTTCGGGGAAGCCAAGGCAAACGACTTCCGGACGGCTTCGAAGCGATTCCGGACCACCATCCGCCGCCTCAGGAAAGGGAAGCAGAGCACTATCAACACCGTGTATGGTGCGGATGGTGTTCCGGTGACCACAACTGCGGATGTTGTGGATAGGTGGAAGGAATACTTCGGAGACTTCCTCAATCCCACCAACACGTCTTCCTATGAGGAAGCAGTGCCTGGGGAATCTGTGGTGAGCTCTCCTATTTCTGGGGCTGAGGTTGCTAAGGTAGTTAAAAAGCTCCTCTGTGGCAAGGCCCCAGGGTTGGATGAGACCCGCCCGGAGTTCCTTAAGGCTCTGGATGCTGTGGGGCTGTCTTGGTTGACAAGACTCTGCAGCATCGCGTGGACATCGGGGGCGGTACTTCTGGATTGGCAAACCGGGGTGGTGGTTCCTCTCTTTAAGAAGGGGGACCGGAGGGTGTGTTCCAACTATCGTGGTATCACACTCCTCAGCCTTCCCGGTAAGGTTTTATTCAGGTGTACTAGAGAGAAGGCTACGCCGGATAGTCGAACCTCGGATTCAGGAGGAACAGTGTGGTTTTCGCCCTGGTCGTGGAACTGTGGACCAGCTCAATACTCTCGGCAGGGTTCTTGAGTGTGCATGGGAGTTTGCCCAACCAGTCTACATGTGCTTTGTGGACTTGGAGAAGGCATTCGACCGTGTCCCTCGGGAATTCCTGTGGGGATCGGACCGTCTTATTGTGGCGGTCCGCTCCCTGTACGATCAGTGTCAGAGCTTGGTCCCCATTGCCGGCAGTAAGTCGAACACATTTCCAGTGAGGGTTGGACTCCGCCAAAACTGTCCTTTGTCACCCATTCTGTTCATAACTTTTATGGACAGAATTTCTAGGCGCAGTCAAGGCGTTGAGGGGTTCCGGTTTGGTGGCCGCAAGATTAGATCTCTGCTTTTGCAGATGATGTGGTCCTGATGGCTTCATTTGGCCGGGATCTTCAGCTCTCACTTGATCGGTTCGCAGCCGAGCGTGAAGCGACCGGAATGAGAATCAGCACCTCCAAGTCCAAGTCCATGGTTGTCGTCCGGAAAAAGGTGGAATGCCATCTCAGGGTTGGGGAGGAGACCCTGCCCCAAGTGGAGGAGTTCAAGTACCTAGGAGTCTTGTTCACGAGTGAGGGAAAAGTGGATCGTGAGATCGACAGGCGGATCGGTGCGCCGTCTTCAGTAATGCGGACGTTGTACCGATCCGTTGTGGTGAAGAAGGAGCTGAGCCGGAAGGCAAAGCTCTCAATTAACCAGTCGATCTACATTCCCATCCTTACCTATGGTCATGAGCTTTGGGTCATGACCGAAAGGATAAGATCACGGGTACAAGTGGCCGAAATGAGTTTCCTCCGCCGTGTGGCGGGGCTCTCCCTTAGAGATAGGGTGAGAAGCTCTGCCGTCCGGTAGGAACTCAAAGTAAAGCCGCTGCTCCTCCACATCGAGAGGAGCCAGATGAGGTGGTTCGGGCATCTGGTCAGGATGCCACCCGAACGCCTTCCTAGGGAGGTGTTTAGGGCCCGTCCAACTGGTCGGAGGCCACGGGGAAGACCCAGGACACGTTGGGAAGACTATGTCTCCCGGCTGGCCTGGGAACGCCTCGGGATCCCCTGGGAAGAGCTGGACCAAGTGGCTGGGGAGAGGGAAGTCTGGGATTCCCTGCTTAGGCTACTGCTCCCGCGACCCGACCTCAGATAAGCGGAAGAAGATGGATGGATGGAGATGGCACTAAAACAAGGACAGCTCAAGGACTCTTTCTCCCTTGGAGCTAGAGGGGGGCTGGACTGATTTGTGGTAGGCTAAGAAAATCATCGATTTTCATGACTTGAGTTCTCATTTTTCCAATAACATCAGTTTTAAAATACAGCACAAGCATTTTCATTATAAAAGTATTTTTAACAGAATTTGACCAAAGAATATTCAACAAAACAGTTAAGCCTAACACAAACAATGATGGCAAAAATGTTTCACATGCAAAGGTGACAGATACAGCAATCGACAGCGTTCATAAGACTGCTAATAACCTGACATACAAAATGCAACAAGTGTCTTCATCTATAGGCATAACTAATGAAAACAGACAACGATGCAGGCTGGGAAACAATCGTCCATATAAAATGGCGAAGAAATACTTACTCTAGTAAGTACTACAAGTGAAATCAAAAGGTGATTTCCTACTTGCCTACTTCCTCATTATTCTTAGCCACTGCCCAGAGCTCAGTTTTCTATCTGTAACCAGAGTACACATCACACTCACCATTCTCTGACATAAAAATATATACAACAACTTGTTAAATTACTTTGGATGGGTTGTAGTACAACACACTTAAATAAATATAATGTAGTAGGCTATGCTTTAAGTTAAAACTACTTAATTTATGATTTTTAGTGAAAATTGATTAAAATAATGTAATAGGCTTTTAACATACCTTTGATAGAAATTGTACCACTTTTGTTGCCTTGGTGCAGATGCCAGTGTGAGCCAAAGACCTCAGCAGAGAAAGCCACACACAGTCATTTATTGCCTTGTGGCTTTTGGGGTGCTCGGTCGAAATTACTACGGTAAAATTAAGGGAAAATAACAACATATTTATTGGATAACTATAAAACAATACCTGTAAATAGGTTACTGCCAAATAAGACAAAATTGGTAAACACAAAAGTTTTTAACTTATAATTTACGAGGGATTGCTCTGAAGTAGTGCACTGACAGGCAAAAAAGTTTCATCACGCTGTGATTGGGCAGCCGAAAGGTGGAGGTGGACTTCTAATAGGCATTTGGAAAGATGGATCCGGTTGTGTGATTGGTCACAGAAAGATGGACTCAGCCCTGTATTAGGTATAGAAAAGTGCATATGTATCAAGTGTTAATTCAAGGCTAAGGCAAAATATGGAGATAATATTGTGTATCGCGATATGGCCTCAAAATATCGAGATATTTAAAAAAAAAAAAAGGCCATATCGCCGAGCTCTCTACGCTCAAGTCACGAATGGGATCTCACAAATTGGGCAAATTCCAAATGGCTCTTTTGGAGGAAGAATGAAAGGAGGCTGGATTGTTTCATAAATATCCCTGCAATGCCTCTGCGGTTTGATTTAATACACAACAGCAGGTGCTAATAGATAAGAAAAGTAGTTTTTGCATAATAAGGCCTTAAAATGCTGGGGAGCTGAACTGGGGCTTAATAGATTTCTGACAGGGCTACAGCGTCCCCTATACCTGGTGTAGCGCCGTCCCTGCACTGAAATCAATTTAATTGGTGCTGTGTTCCTACAAAACAAACATTCCAAGTTTGTGGTCTTTCAAGTAAGGGAACCTCATTTTCAGCTGCTCTCTCCACACAAATACAGTCTCCAGAAACAGATAAAAGATATAAAGATGCTAGATAGAAAACGTGGAACCGGGAATATTCAAAGTTGGAAACTTTCCATGAGAATTAACGGGAATATATGGGAATTAATGGGAATAAACGGTAATAAACATTGAATGCAACATGCTAGATCTTGCAGCATGATTATTAGCTAAAACAACCAGATTTAATGCAAATTCAGTTGAATTTCAACCCCAAACTCTGCATTCCTCCATCATATGTGCAGTGCATTCTTCCATCACATGCTTAGATAAATCTCAGTATGCTACACACTAGAGCAGGGCTATTGCGGCCACACTAGTATTTGAGCCCAAGGACTTCATCCAGTCAGGTAAGTTTTGATGATATTACTGGGGTATATATATTTGATCTATGGTATTTAATTTTAATAGAGGTGTAATTGCTTGTTACTGTATGACTGTAGACTACTCCAGCAGACTTCCACTCAAACTCGCTAGCTAGCTGTTCCTTTACTTGTTTAATGATTTTGGGCCCAATATCTCTAGCTAGCTAGGTTTATGTACCACCACAGTCTCATAATGAACCGAAAATAGTTCTTTGTTAGCCGTGATGCTAATTTTCTCTATGTTAAATCCCATTCATTTATGCTAACAACATTAGCGATCGGAATGTACCTTTTTTGTGATCTGTAAAATTTAACTAGCAAATACTAAATCAAAATTTGTAGTTTCTTCTGCCTTCTGTTTTGCTAGCTATTTTGTAGTCATACAAGAATGTAGGTTATAGTTTGATTTAGCATGCTGATTGCATGTTCATTTATTCATCTAGCCTATTTCTATTCATTTGTCCATAAGTAAAATATTTTTAAAGACTACTCCAATTGTTTAGCTGACTATTTATATTTGTGTGTGGCATTGCATTAGTGTTTTACAAGCTTCTCATCTTATTCCGCAGAATAAGATGGACGGTGTCCAACTTTGAATAATCAAAAAATGGTCAAAGTATCCAAACTTCCCGAGCTTAACTTCCCGTGGTAAATTTAAGGAAAGTTTCCGGAAATTTACTGGAAACTTTTCCACCCCTTTGCAACATACAGAACTGTCAAATTCTCCATATCAACCGAACAACGGAATGAAACTTGAAAAATGCTATGGGTGTTGTTTATATTTAAACGTTGCTGTCAATCAAAAAGGTATTCAACCTCAGACAGATCATCCAATAGTATTGCGGAAGCGCGGCGTCCAGGCCAGATGAGTCCGAGACCACTTCTTGTTGTTCCCAAACTTTTGACGCTGCTGGTTTCCGTTATGACAATGTTTTTCCCAAACTTCAACCTCCAAAACCACCCTCGTTGCTACGGCAGTGCATATTTTATTGTTGTAAGACAAAAATTGGTATGTTGATCTGCAAAATAGCAGCTAGGAGGATGAGACTCGCAGGACACTGCCAAAGATACCAGGAGCTGCCAGCCAGCACACTGGTGCTGTGGGAACCTACACGTGGTCAGCGGTCACGACGTCCCACAGTAACATTTGTGGATGTCTTTAAGAAAGATGCAGGAGCGCAAAGCACTAATGAACTGGAGAAACGGGATGAATGAAAACGATGATGGAAGGCTCGTCTGAACACGACCTAGAGAAAACCATCCTAAAATGAGCTTGAGTTACTGCAACACCAAAACTTAAGTTCCGCCTGCTTGACTATATTTCCGATCTCAGTTTGAGAGACGCTGGTCGTTGGGTATAAATCATGAGTTTCTAATTGGCAACGGTTGCAAGCAGGAAGCTCTCTCTTTCAGCTACAAACAACTCTCCCCGATGAGGGACTTGACTTGATTTCCCACGAGAGTGTCCCTGAAGCAATCGCAGATAATCGCATCCGCTGTGTTTACTCGGCGTAAACGCACTCCTCGCCGATCCCTGTGTGTTCGGAAATGCATGAAATGGAAATTACTGGAGACTCTCAGTAAAAGTAACCATGTGACGGATCATGCATTATACAAAAGGCCATTCATTGGCTGTTACACTCCAGATTGATTTTGACTTTTAGATGACAATCATGTATTTACATTGTCGTCATATTCTGGGATAATAATCAGTCATGGGTTTGTCTCTAAATATGTATGGATGTCAATCAATGTATGCTAATCTTGTTTCAAATATTGCAGTGTGTCGCTTATGGGCGCAGCTTGCTGTTGTTTTGGATGTAAAGTTTGTGTGTGTTCTGAAACCAAAGCGCCGTAAGAAAGTAGCAACTGTACATCTGGAATGAGCACTCACAAGCCTGGCTTTCGGTAGTCAACACACTCATGCATTGTGTCATGTTTGCATTTTTAGTCAGGATTCAATCAATCATTAATTCCACTGGTAATGTTTAACATGTGAGGTTGTCTCGGTTTTAGGAGCACTTCCTAGTTTCTTTGTTTTATGGAGGGGTGTCGTCCCGGGTGCTTTCCCTACTGGATCTCCAAACACACGTTGGTCTTTCCACCGAACGGTACAAATCAATTCTCAGAAGGTCATTCAAATCAGTGGACACGCTGAAGATCAATATCCTCTTTTATTATTAGAGCTGCCCTGCGCGTCTTTTCATCTTGCTCATTAGTCATACTTTACATCTAATAGAGCTGCTTCCTCCGCTGATTAAACTACCACTATCTTTTCTTACACTGAATCTCGCTCGCTTTATCCAGATGTACGTAGCTTCACAGGAGAGAGGACAGTTGGCTTTTAGAGGAGAACTGCACTTTTTGGTGGAAATTTGCCTAACGTTCACAATAAGTATGAGAGACAAGAACACACGTCTTTTTTTAAATGAGGATTTTATAGATGATAAACGCTTGCATTTTGCGGGTAATAGGAGGCACTGTTGTAGCCTTCAAAGCCCTCCGAAACAACTTCAAACCCTCCGTCATTGTTTTATATACACATGCTGCAAGTCTATATATAATGTAGTAATAGACACGTTCATAACAATCTTTAATATGTTCAATATTTACCGTATTTTATCATTTTAACCTCTTCCATGCATTGATTTCCGTTTCCATAGCAGCGCACGTACAACTTCTAGCAACAAGTGTGTGTTCTTACTTCCGGACACAAAACGCTTGTGTGTATTCTAATCATAACAGACTTGGTAACAAACAACGAAGACGACTACTTTTGGACAAATGAGGATTAACAACCTTATATTTTTGAAGCTGAATTAGCGGAGGATGAACTGCTGCTTCTACAAGCGAGCACAAAGAAGAGGGTGAAACCTTGGAGCAGACGGAAGTCGATAGAATGAGGTGAAAGCAACTTAAAGCTGCAAATGTGGAATTTGGAGACAAGCTTTATTGACATAAAGGGCATGCTTACCCCAAATAAACCAGAAGAAAAGTTTCCGGCCAGCTGGACCAAAGACAACTGTCCATCGAGTGAGTCACACTTTATATTGATCATAATACACACTGTGTATAAACACAACATGAAATGTGGGCTAATACTTTACAGATACTGTAATATGATTGTTTCGTGTTGACGTAGAAGCTAGCTTATCAATAGCCGTAGTTAGCTTTTACCGCCAATTTTTGAAGCACGTCGATGTGTTATTACGCTAGAAAAATGGTTCCTCAAACGCTAGCTCTTACAATAACAATGTCGCTACAGTTTGGTTATTATACAGGTTACGGAATGTAAATGAAGTATTGGTGACGGTTTTTGAATGCATTTTCAAAGTGATTTAGAGGTAGAATTGATTTGTCCCATTAGCTGCATTGCTAACTACCTAGAACAAGACGATTTTTACCAATAAGACTAAAAAAAACAAATCCTCATGTCTTCCTGTCTCTCATTCATTTTAGAACTGTTTGCATTACTTTATTTACATACATAAATCGATTATCAATCATTGACATTTACTAATCAATTCTATAATTGTCCATGTTCAAATTGTGATGCATCTAAAAACTGATCGTCTAATTTTCAGTGTGTTTTTTTTTCCGTTTCGACAATATGCCGCGTGTCAAAACTCAAGCTGTCCCGGACACCCCTATTTTAGTGTGTTTTTAATGATAAAGGAAAAATGAGTGGTCACGTCCAGTTATTGCGGGTTACTTCCACCTTTGTCTCATTTTCCTCTGAGTAAAAATGGATCATTTGTTCTACAAAAGCACAGCCTATAGGTTCAATGTTCACAATTGTATATCTTTGTTTAGGAGATAAGTTTATTTTGGGGTATGTTGATTCTTAATGAGGAAAAAGCTGAAATGTTGATACTAAAAACGATCACCATGTCACCAATAACACACAGCTGGCACAAAGTTGTGTGTTTAAACATGTAATTATTTATAATTGTCCTTTTTAGCATTTTTTTTACAAAATAAAAAAATATTACAATGCCTTCTGCAGTGTTACAGTTATTGATTATTTTAGTATCGATTATACTGTTTGATTAAACAAGTAATCGGACAGAACACACTTAATTAAATCCATGTATGTTTCAGGCAAATACTTGAAATAAACAAAAATGTTTCTGCGTTTCATAACCTTCAATCTTTTTTTCTAACAAATGCACATAAGCAAGATTTAAATTGTACTTTTACCATGTGTGCATTAATTAAAACACTCAAACTACTAATCGATGCATCAAGATATCAATCCAAGTTTTTTTCTTATTAAATTACGCAATTATATTGATTAATCATTGCAACCATAGGCCGCCGGATACTTTGACTTTTCACTATGAACGAAAAACCCAATTCCTCAATAAGGTTTGTAGACGTGAGGCCCATAGCTGTCATCTGCCACAAAAACTGAGGTGGGAATCACTGCGTAGTCGTAGTATCAAAACAGGGATTGTGCGATAACCAAATATTGGACTAAAAACATATGCAATAAAGCAATAATACAAAACCTCAGTCCGACATCAATAACTACCAATCCAACACACAAATTTAGCATCGTAAATGCACATTTTCTTTGTAGTCATTCTTGTATGTACCTTTTTAAGAAGTTAAAATCTTTAAGTGTACGTGCTGTGGACTCCAAAATATTGATATTTGGTGCCTGCACAGCATTAGACAAAATACAACACATCATTACATTGATTGATTTCAACAAAGATGTTGGTACATGCTAGTATTATGCAAAAACAATAGTTTTGTCATTTTCATCCCGTTCATGCACAAAGAAGGTGATTTTCTGTCAAGGGTTTATGGATGAAGCAGGATACGATTTACTGCATTATTAAACCGTGACAACATTTCAGACACTTACAATATTGTAATTATTGTTGTGATTAGCATCAGAAGCTGTTACCACGAGACATAGAGTAGAATAGAATAGAATAGATCTTTATTGTCATTGTACAACAAAATTGCAAGCAAACTAATTTAGTGAAAATTCATAATGACACATAAAAAAAAACATAACATTAAGGGCGTGCTTGGTATTGGATCTGTGAATGTGAGTGGGCTTTCCACTGCACGGTCAATTATCGAACGTTCAGTAGTTATGGTTATGTTGGGATGTTTAATGCGCTGTTAAAAATCGCTAGAGGACTGCAGAAGAATCATAAGCAGAAGAAGACATGAGTATACAATACAGGGTTTCCCCTAGACCAGGGGTCACCAACCTTTTTGAAACCAAGAGCAACTTCTTGGGTACTGATTAATGCGAAGGGCTACCAGTTTGATACACACTTAAATACATTTCCAGAAATAGCCAATTTGCTCAATTTACCTTTTAATAAAAAAATCAATATATATAAAAAAATGGGTATTTCTGTATGTCATTCTGTCGTGCATTTTTTTTCTTCTTACGGAAGTTTTTTTGTAGAGAATAAATGATGAAAAAAACACTTAATTGAAGGGTTTAAAAGAGGAAAAAACACGAAAAAAATGAAAATAAAATTTTAAAAACATAGTTTATGGTATCTTCAATTTCGACTCTTTAAAATTCAAAATTCAACCAAAAAAAATGAAGAGAAAAACTAGCTAATTGGAATATTTTTGAAAAAAATAAAAAAATATTTATGGAACATGATTAGTAATTTTTCCTGATTAAGATTCATTTTAGAATTTTGATGACATGTTTTAAATAGGTTAAAATCCAATCTGCATTTAGTTAGAATATATAACAAATTGGACCAAGCTATATTTCTAACAAAGACAAATCATTATTTCTTCTGGATTTTTCAGAACAAAAATTTTAAAAGAAATTCAAAAGACTTTGAAATAAGATTTAAATTTGATTTTACAGATTTTCTAGATTTGCCAGAATATTTTTTGGGAATTTTAATCATAAGTTTGAAGAAATATATCACAAGTTTCTTCGTCGAAAAAACAGAAGCTAATATGAAGAATTAAATTAAAATGTATTCATTATTCTTTACAATAAAAAAAATTAATTTACTTTAACATTGATTTAAATTGTCAGGAAAGAAGAGGAAGGAATTTAAAAGGTAAAAAGGTATATGTGTTTAAAAATCCTAAAATTATTTTTAAGGTTGTATTTTTTCTCTAAAATTGTCTTTCTGAAACTTATAAGAAGCAAAGTAAAAAAAATAAATGAATTTATTTAAACAAGTGAAGACCAAGTCTTTAAAATATTTTTGGGGATTTTCAAGTTCTATTTGAGTTTTGTCTCTCTTAGAATTAAAAATGTTGAGCATAGCGAGACCAGCTTGCTAGTAAATAAATACAATTAAAAAAATAGAGGCAGCTCATTGGGAAGTACTGCTATTTGAGCTATTTTTAGAACAGGCCAGCGGGCGACTCATCTGGTCCTTACGGGCTATCTGGTGCCCGAGGGAACCGCGTTGGGGACCCCTGCCCTAGACTGCTAAGATCCCTGTGGCGGTGGGGGCTTGGTTATGGGCGTGGTCACTATGACATCAGTGTAATTTGCATAATTTGTTATGATTAATTTTTTCCTTAAAAAGGTTAAAAAAAATGTATACATACATTTAAAAAAAATCTGTTATTAAAAAGAATGTACATATTTTTTATCGTTTTATAATATTTTTAATTGTTGCTGCTTATTGTACAAAGTATTTTGTTAAGATTCTTTCAAGTGTCTAGAAAATTTTAATGAGTTTTTTTATTTAAAAAAAAACTAGCAACAAATTTAGAATCTTTTTCTGGTTATTATAGAATGCATTCGTGTTTAGAGATTACTTCTGTCCCTGTCTCTGAGATAAAAGGCTAGGTGCAACAAGCCTGAAGTCACACTTGCTTCGCACTGTTGCTCTAGTTCAGGGGTCGGCAACTCGCGGCTCCGAAGCCGCATGCGGCTCTTCGGCAACTCTGATGTGGCTCTTCGGCAACTCTGATGTGGCTCAGCTGCATAATCGCCGACCCCTCAGACTGTTACGGGGGGATTCCGGAATTCGAAGCCTCTCCCGGACATCACCCGGGGTCAACGTCCTCCACATTTCTTAACAGTAAACCTTGCTTGCCTCACCGTCATGCTAGATGTAAAGAAGTGAGGATATGGCAGAGGCTTATGTAGAAAACAAATAAAAAAGTCAAGGGAGAAATACTAGCCGTGTTTAGGTTTTTAGACGCATACGCTGCACAATGACAAGGCCATACTTTTGGCACATTCTTGGCCCTTTTTGGCACGCCACCGGCTGCCTCTTAACATGCAACAGCTGCAATCTATCCATCTCCGGATTGCCACGAGCTGCTGTTCCGCAACATTCCCTGCTGCACCGACGATGCAATGCAGTATAACATTCCAAAAGTGTATTTTATCTTGCTGCCAGCACATCACCATGGCAGCCGTGTGTGTTTTGTTAGCTTGTTAGCACAAGAAGCTCAGTGGGAACACAAGCTTAACAAAGTGCAAATTGTGTGGACGTTAGTGAGCGGAGCGAGAGGGCTGCTGCAGGGAAGACGTGATGCCTAGACCACACACGCCAAGGGAGGGGGCGCCGGGGTTCTGTTACTCGATGCATGTGTATGTGCTTCCTATTAATAAGAGGCCATTATCCATAGATTTGCATACATTTGTATAGTGTGCATATCCATATGTTTTTATTTAGTCAGTGTAGTTATGATTGCGGCTCAAGAGGTCAGTGCGCATTGCGCTTGCACAACCGAGCACTTGAACGTTGCACATTTTATTGCGCACCTGAATTCAGCTATCTCGTGTGCAACTGAGCACCTGAACACAGCACCTGAATGCAGCACACAGCCCAATGTGGTGCACCCTGGAGCAACTGAATGCAGCACAATTGTGCCTTGCGTGAACTCACTTTCATTCATTCATTGATTTCACACTGAATACAGAACAATCTGGTGCACAACTGTTCACCTGAACACAGCAAATTGGTACACAACTAAGTACCTGAATGCAGCACAATTGTGCCTTGCTTGAACTCATTTTCATTCATTCATTGAATTCATTCTGAATACAACACAATCTGGTGCTCAACTGTTCACCTGAACACAGCAATTTGGTACAAAACTAAGCACCTGAATGCAGCTCGTAGCATGACCTGGTGCACAATTGAGCACCTGAATGCAGCACACGGTACAATCTGGCGCACAACTGAGCACTTAAACGCAGCAATCTTGTACGGAACTGAACACCTGAACGCATCACACAGCGCAATCCGGTGAACCCCGTAGCACCTGAATGCAGCACGGTTTGCCATTGCCTAAATGCAAATTGGTGCACAACTTTGCACAGCAATTTGGTATAAAACTAAGCACCAGAATGCAGCGCACAATCTGGTGAATATGATAAAAGAGCACTTGAACATGAATGCAGCACACATGACAAGCTGGTGCATTACAGAGCACATGAATGCAGCACTCAGCACAATCTGGTGCAAACCGGAGCCCCCAAACGCAGCACACATAATGTGGCCTTCAGCAGAGCCCCCAAACGCAGCACACAAAACAAAACTTGGTGGACATCGGAGCACCTGAATGCCACACAACTTAGTACATGTACGTGCAAAAACCGAACACCTAAAACGCGGCAAACTTAATCTGATTTTCAACAACACACCTGAACGCAACACACAAAACATGTTGGTGCAAAACAGAGCACTCAAACGCAGCACACATATTGTAGTGTTCAATTGGGCACCTGAATGCCACACACAGCACAGTCTGGTGCATAGCAAAGAACCTAAACGCAGCAGTCGGCACAACTTGGTGCACAACAGTACACCTGAACGCAGCAATCAGCACACTCTGGTGCAAAACAGAGCACTTGAACGCAGCACACAGCACACAGCACAATCCGGTTCCCAACTGAGCACAGTCTGGAAGTGCAACACATCTGGACGTGATGCTCAATCAAATAGTTTAGCATAGAAGTCAGGGAAAGGACATAGTAGGCGCATATTACGTAAACTCCACTTCCGGTGTGTTGAAAACGTCAAGCAGGATGCTACAAGCTATGTGATTTGTGTGATGATAGACAGCTATTTGCACTCATAACGTGGAAATGGGCAACAAGTCACCACCGGCGCTTCCTCGCTTTCACTTTCTACATAACCATTATTACCACACATGTTGACATTTTGAGCTAAAACCACACCGGGACACAACTTTTAAACCCCAAATATTCAAAATAAAGCAGTGGTGATCCTACCTTGCGAGGGTGGTCCAAGAGGCTTCGCGCCGTTACGACCGCTGCGTGTGTCTTCTATTGGCACTTCGTGCTCGGCGTTTCGGCGTAAATGTTGTAGAACAACAAACAGGGACGCAGTTGTTGTCTTCAACCTGCGCACATTTCTCCACTAGAAGAGAGTGTGTTCGCCGCCGCAGCAGCAGAAGAGGAGCTCCAGCCGGGGGCTACGCTGCCTAGATGGGGAGGGGCTTAGTTCCGCTTGGCATTATGGGTGATGTAGTTCCGTTGCCTGGTTCTGCATTAATTGAAAACAAATAAAATACAGAATGTGTAAAATTAGATAAAATCTTATTCAGTAATTAATCAAATTCCTACAAACATTACATAGTAAATACATAAATACAATAAATGGTTAGATTGTAGTGCAGGGGTCACCAACGCGGTGCCCGCGGGCACCAGATAGCCCGTAAGGATCAGATGAGTAGCCCGCTGGCCTGTTCTAAAAATAGCTCAAATAGCAGCACTTACCAGTGAGCTGACTCTATTTTTTGAATTGTATTTATTTACTAGCAAGCTGGTCTCGCTTTGCTCGACATTTTTAATTCTAAGAGAGACAAAACTCAATTAGAATTTGAAAATTCAAGAAAATATTTTAAAGACTTGGTCTTCACATGTTTAAATACATTAATTAATTTTTTTACTTTGCTTCTTACAACTTTCAGAAAGACAATTTTAGAGAAAAAATACAACCTTAAAAATGATTTTAGGATTTTTAAACACATATAAATAAATAAATGATAATTGGGTTGTACTTGTATAGCGCTTTTCTACCTTCAAGGTACTCAAAGCGCTTTGACACTACTTCCACATTTACCCATTCACACACACATTCATACACTGATGGCGGGAGCTGCCATGCAAGGCGCTAACCAGCACCCATCAGGAGCAAGGGTGAAGTGTCTTGCTCAGTACACAACGGACGTGACAAGGTTGGTACTAGGTGGGGATCGAACCAGGGACCCTCGAGTTGTGCACGGCCACTCTACCACTGCGCCACGCCGTCCCTTTTTACCTTTTAAATTCCTTCCTCTTCTTTCCTGACAATATAAATCAGTGTTCAAGTAAATTTATTTTTCTATTTTAAAGAATAATAAATATATTTTAATTTTATTCTTCATTTTAACTTCTTTTTTTCTCGACGAAGAATATTTGTGAAATATTTCTTCAAAGTTATTATGATTAAAATTCAAAAGAATTATTCTGGCAAATCTAGAAAATCTGTAGAATCAAATTTAAGTCTTATTCCAAAGTCTTTTGAATTTCTTTTACATTTTTTGTTCTGGAAAATCTAAATTAAATAATGATTTGTCTTTGTTAGAAATATAGCTTGGTCCAATTTGTTATATATTCTAACAAAGTGCAGATTGGATTTTAACCTATTTAAAACATGTCATCGAAAATATATATTTATTGTGAGAAATCATTAAGATGATCAGTGTTTCCACATAGATAAAAATCATTAATCATTATTAATAACATAGAGTTTAAGGGAAATTGAGCAAATTGGCTATTTCTGGCAATTTATTTAAGTGTGTATGAAACTGGTAGCCCTTCGCACTAATCAGTACCCAAGAAGTAGCTCTTGGTTTCAAAAAGTTTGGTGACCCCTGTTGTAGTGGGTTTTCTCACAATTCACTCACGAAACCTTAGTGTGAACATTTTTAGTCTAAATGGTTGTCAGCATTTGTCTTCTTTCATTGACCTTGTAAACACAATATATTTGCTTATTAAACTATATTTTATTGCCCAGCCATATTTTTACCCCACATATTGACATGCTACTATAGTCATGATGTTGTTTACCATGGACCCCAACTTAAACAAGTTGAAAAGGTATTCGGGTGTTACCATTTAGTGGTTAATTGTACGGAATATGTACTGTACTGTGTAATCTACTAATAAAAGTCCCAATCAATCAATCAATGAATGTGTGCATGTATTATATACACACCTACACAATCTTAATTGAGTTTTTTTTACTCCACATATTGACATGATACAAGTCTGTTGTCATGTTGTTGTTTACTTACAAAAATGTTTACATATATTATATACACACCTACACCATCTTTATTGAGTTGAATCTTAATTTTAGTCCACATATTGACTTGCTACTATAGCCATGATGTCGTTTACTGACATGAATCTGTGCCTATATTATATACACACCTACACATTCTTAAATAAGTTTTGTCTCTGTTTTGCTCCACATATTGACATGATACAAGTCTATTGTCATGTTGTTGTTTATTTTCATAAAGGTGTACATATATTATATACGCACCGACACAACTTTTATTGAGTTTTGTCTTAATTTTGCTCCACATATTTACAAGATAAAAAACTATTATTGGTTTGTTGTTTACTTATAAGAATGAGTACATATATTATATACACACCTATACATATTATGTACATTATCTTACATTTAATCCACATATGTATATGCTATAAGTCTATCTGGTGCGATTCTCATGTTGTTGTCTACCTGTGCGAATGTGTACATACAGTATATTATATACACAGCCTGGATATACTATAGTGAGTTTATTGTCTTAATTTTTACTCCACATTTTGACATGCTACTAGTCTATTCTTATGTTTTTTACTTACAATATACTGTATATCATATACACACTTACACATTCTTAATTGAGTTTTGTCTCAGTTTTACTCCACATATTGACATGATACAAGTCTATTGCCATGTCGTTTACCTACCGGTACAAAAATGTGTACATATATTATATACACACCTACACAATGTTTATTAAGGTTCATCTTAATTTTACTCCACAAACTGACAAGATAAAAGTCTTCTATCAGCTTGTTGTTTACTTACAAGTAAAAGTACATATATTATATACGCATCTATACATATTTTATTGAGTTTTGTCTTAATTTTACTCCACATATTGACATGCAACAAGTCTTTGCGGTGCCATTCTTAAGTTGTTGTTTACCTACGAGAATGAGTACATAGATACGCACCTACGCATACTAAAGTGGGTTTTATTATCTTAATTTTACTCCATATATTGATATACTATAAGTCTATCTGGTGCGATTCTCATGTTTTCTCCCTACGTGAATGTGTACATATATTATATACGCGGCTTACATATACTATAGTGAGTTTATTGTCTTCATTTTTACTCCACATTTTGACATGCTACAAGTCTATTCTTATGTTTTTGTTTACTTACAATACTGTAAAGGTGCACATATATTGTATACACACCTACACATATTTTATTAACTTTAATCTTAACTTTACTCAACATAGAGACATGCTTTAAGTCTATTGTCAGGTTGATGTTTACCTACAAGAATGAGTTCATATATTATATACACACCTACACAAACTATGATGAGTTTATTGTCGTAATTTTACTCCATATATTCACATGCTACAAGTCCATCTGGTTTCATTCTCTGGGTGTTGTTTATCTACAAGAACATGTGCATATACTTTATACACACCTACACAATCTTTATTGAGTTTCATCTTAATATTACTCCACATATATCCACATATATATATATTTTTTTCCAAGATGGCGCTGCTATAGTGGCTGCTGTTGGCAGGAGCTCTGTGCTCTTGTGTCATCCTTTTGTGTTTCCCTCTTTTGTTTTCATGTGTTATTATATTTTTTGGACTTTTGGTCCGGGACCCTTTGGGACTGTGTGACAAGGGGTGGCACTTTCGTGACCTCTGTGGTGCTTTTTTTGTGGACTTCTGGATCTGCCTCCCGGGAGCCTTTTGGCCATGGAGACCAGCTGCTGGGTCTCTGCTACACCGGAGTTGGTTTGGAGGGACTGGAGGAGATGCGGATGAGGGTACAGGGCTGCGTAGCTAGCACTGAGCGCTGGGACAGAGAGGCTTTGCGGTGTCTTGGCTGGGTGAACAGGTGTCGGACACCTCAGTCACCTTGGACGTATCCTCGCTCATCCATGCGGACTGGACACTGGCCGAGAGTGGAGTCGGCTGTCTTGGTTGCTTTGTTGGGTCTGCTCCTGTCTCTGGCCATGCTCCCTCCACCCCAGCGGACGATTGCGTGGAACACCGCAGAGGACACCACAGTGTATATGTTTCTTTTACTTTTTATTCATAGCTGTATGTAGAAATGTCTGGTTGTATCTGCTGCTTTAATGCCTTTAATGTCCTCTGTGTTCTTTGATGTTTGATGTTTTCTCTCTTACACACATGTAAGAGGGATGTGTACTATGGCTATGAGTTGTTTTTTTCCCTTGGCCTCAGTATGCACCCCCTCTCCAGGGCCCAGGCTAAGATCGATTTTTATTTTTATTTTATTTTAATCTTCTATTTTTTTCTCCCATGTCCCCCGCCCCCCTGTTTACCTGTATCTCATCTTTTTTGTAAGGGGCGCTGGAAGCCGGCAGACCCGTTTAGCGATCCTGTTTTGTCTCCCTGTAATGTTTGTCTGATCTTGAATGGGATTGGGCTGAAAATTTTAATTTTCCTGAAGGAACTCTCCTGACGGAATAAATAAAGTACTATCTAACATATTGACAAGATACAAGTCTATTATCAGTTTGTTGTTTACTTACAAGAATGAGTGCATATATTACATACGCACCTATACATACTTTATTGAGTTGTGTCTTAATTTTACTCCACATATTGACAAGATACAAGTCTATTATCAGTTTGTTGTTTACTTACAAGAATGAGTACATATATTATATACGCACCTATACATAATTTATTGAGTTTTGTCTTAATTTTACTCCACATATTGACATGCAACAAGTCTATGCCGTGCCATTCTTAAGTTGTTGTTTACGTACGAGAATGCATTCATATATATGCACCTACACATACTTTATTGAGTTTTGTCTTAATTTTACTCCACATATTGACAAGATACAAGTCTATTATCAGTTTGTTGTTTACTTACAAGAATGAGTACATATATTATATACGCACCTATACATAATTTATTGAGTTTTGTCTTAATTTTACTCCACATATTGACATGCAACAAGTCTATGCCGTGCCATTCTTAAGTTGTTGTTTACGTACGAGAATGCATACATATACACGCACCTACACATACTTTATTGAGTTTTGTCTTAATTTTACTCCGCATATTGACAAGATACAAGTCTATTATCAGTTTGTTGTTTACTTAGAAGAATGAGTACATATATTACATACGCACCTATGAATACTTTATTGAGTTTTGTCTTAACTTTACTCCACATATTGACTAGGTACAAGTCTATTATCAGTTTGTTGTTTACTTACAAGAATGAGTACATATATTATACACGCACCTATACATATTTTATTGAGTTTTGTCTTAATTTTACTCCACATATTGACATGCAACAAGTCTATGCCGTGCCATTCTTAAGTTGTTGTTTACGTACGAGAATGAGTACATAGATACGCACCTACACATACTTTATTGAGTTTTGGCTTAATTTTACTCCACATTTTGACTAGGTACAAGTCTATTATCAGTTTGTTGTTTACTTACAAGAATGAGTACATATATTATACACGCACCTATACATATTTTATTGAGTTTTGTCTTCATTTTACTCCACATATTGACATGCAACAAGTCTATGCCGTGCCATTCTTAAGTTGTTGTTTACCTACGAGAATGAGTACATAGATACGCACCTACACATACTAAAGTGGGTTTTATTATCTTAAATTTACTCCATATATTGATATACTATAGGTCCATCTGGTGCGATTCTCATGTTGTTTTCTGCCTACGTGAATGTGTACATATATTATATATGCGGCTTACATATGCTGTAGTGAGTTTATTGTCTTCATTTTTACTCCACATTTTGACATGCTACAAGTCTATTCTTATGTTTTTGTTTACTTACAATACTGTAAAGGTGCACATATATTGTATACACACCTACACATATTTTATTAAGTTTAATCTTAACTTTACACAACATATTGACATGCTTTAAGTGTATTGTCAGGTTGTTGGTATATTATATACACACCTACACAAACTATGATGAGTTTATTGTCATAATTTTACTCCATATATTTACATGCTACAAGTCCATCTGGTTTCATTCTCTGGTTGTTGTTTATCTACAAGAACATGTACATATACTTTATACACACCTACACAATCTTTATTGAGTTTATCTTAATATTACTCCACATATTGACATGAGACAAGGCTATTATCAGTTTGTTGTAATTTTTACTCCACATTTTGACATGCGACAAGTCTATTCTTATGTTTTTTACTAACAATATACAGTATATCATATACCCACTTACACATTCTTAATTGAGTTTTGTCTCAGTTTTACTCCACATATTGACATGATACAAGTCTATTGCCATGTCGTTGTTTACCCACATAAATGTGTACATATATTATATACACACCTACACAATTTTTATAAAGTTTCATCTTAATTTTACTCCACAAACTGACAAGATAAAAGTCTTCCATCAGCTTTTTGTGTTCTTACAATAAAAAGTACATATATTATATACGCACCTATACATATTTTATTGAGTTTTGTCTTAATTTTACTCCACCTATTGACATGCAACAAGTCTATGCGGTGCCATTCTTAAGTTGTTGTTTACGTACGAGAATACATACATATATACGCACCTACACATACTAAAGTGGGTTTTATTATCTTGAATTTACTCCACATATTGATATGCTATAAGTTTATTTGGTGTGATTCTCATGTTGTTTTTTTACCTTCGTGAATGTGTACATATATTATATACGCGGCTTACATACACTATAGTTAGTTTATTGTCTTCATTTTTACTCCACATTTTGACATGCTACTAGTCTATTCTTATGTTTTGTTTACTTACAATACTGTAAAGGTGTACGAATATTGTATACACACCTACACATATTTTATTAAGTTTAATCTTAACTTTACTCAACATAGTGACATGCTTTAAGTGTATTGTCAGGTTGATGTTTACCTACAAGAATGAGTTCACATATTATATACACACCTACACAAACTATGATGAGTTTATTGTCGTAATTTTACTCCATATAGTTACATGCTACAAGTCCATCTGGTTTCATTCTCTGGTTGTTGTTTATCTACAAGAACATGTGCATATACTTTATACACACCTACACAATCTATATTGAGTTTCATCTTAATATTACTCCACATATTGACATGAGACAAGGCTAGTATCAGTTTGTTGTTTACTTACAAGAATGAGTACATATATTACATACGCACCTATACATACTTTATTGAGTTTTGTCTTAATTTTACTCCACATATTGACAAAACACAAGTCTATTATCAGTTTGTAGTTTACTTACAAGAATGAGTACATATATTACATACTCACCTATACATACTTTATTGAGTTTTGTCTTAATTTTACTCCACATATTGACATGCAACAATCTATGCCGTGCCATTCTTAAGTTGTTGTTTACGTACGGGAATGCATACATATATACGCACCTACACATACTTTATTGAGTTTTGTCCTTATTTTACTCCACATATTGACAAGATACAAGTCTATTATCAGTTTGTTTACTTACAAGAATGAGTACATATATTACATACGCACCTATACATACTTTATTCAGTTTTGTCTTAATTTTACTCCACCTATTGACATGCAACAACTCTATGCCGTGCCATTCTTAAGTTGTTGTTTACGTACGAGAATACATACATATGTACGCACCTACACATACTAAAGTGGGTTTTATTATCTTGATTTTACTCCACATATTGATATGCTATAAGTTCATTTGGTGTGATTCTCATGTTGTTTTTTTACCTTCGTGAATGTGTACATACAGTATATTATATACACGGCCTGGATACACTATAGTGAGTTTATTGTCTTTTTTTACTCCATATCTTGACATGCTACTACAGTAGTCCAGTATTATCTTTTTGTTTACTGACAATACTGTAAATGTGTACATATACTATATACACACCTCCACATATATTATTGAGTTTAATCTTAATTTTACTCCACATATTGACATGCTTTAAGTCTATTATCAGGTTGTTGTTTACCTACAAGAATGAGTACATATATTATACACGCACCTACACGCACCATAATGAGTTTATTGTCTTAATTTTATTCCATAGGGAAATGCTCCAACTCTATCTGGTTTCATTCTCAGGTTGTTGTTTATCTACAAGAATGTGTACATACAGTTAATTATATACACACCTACACGGTCTACATTTATTTTTTTACTCAGTCTTAATTTTACTCCACATATTGAAATGCTGAATTTCTGCATATCATAGTGCGTAATGTGATAGCCAGAGATGCAGCCACATATCAATCAATCAATCAATCAATCAATGTTTACTTATATAGCCCTAAATCACTAGTGTCTCAAAGGGCTGCACAAACACCAACACAAACCACTACCACATCCTCGGTAGGCCCACATAAGGGCAAGGAAAACTCACACTCAGTGGGACGTCGGTGACAATGATGACCCAGTGGGACGTCGGTGATAATGATGACTATGAGAACCTTGGAGGGGAGGAAAGCAATGGATGTCGAGCGGGTCTAACATGATACTATGAAAGTTCAATCCATAATGGATCCACACAGTCGCGAGATGCCAGTCCAAAGCGGATCCGACACAGCAGCGAGAGTCCCGTTCACAGCGGAGCCAGCAAGAAAACATCCCAAGCCGAGGCGGATCAGCAGCACAGAGATGTCCCCAGCCGATACACAGGTGAGCAGTACATGGCCACCGGATCGGACCGGACCCCCTCCACAAGGGAGAGTGGGACATAGGAGAAAAAGAAAAGAAACGGCAGATCAACTGGTCTAAAAAGGGAGTCTATTTAAAGGCTAGAGTATACAAATGAGTTTTAAGGTGAGACTTAAATGCTTCTACTGAGGTAGCATCTCAAACTTTTACCGGGAGGGCATTCCAGACTACTGGAGCCCGAAATGAAAACGCTCTATAGCCCGCAGACTTTTTTTGGGCTTTGGGAATCACTAATAAGCCGGAGTCCTTTGAACGCAGATTTCTTGCCGGGACATATGGTACAATACAATCGGCAAGATAGGATGGAGCTAGACCGCGTAGTATTTTATATGTAAGTAGTAAAACCTTAAAGTCATATCTTAAGTGCACAGGAAGCCAGTGCAGGTGAGCCAGTACAGGCGTAATGTGATCAAACTTTCTTGTTCTTGTCAAAAGTCTAGCAGCCGCATTTTGTACCAACTGTAATCTTTTAATGCTAGACATAGGGAGACCCGAAAATGATACGTTACAGTAGTCGAGGCGAGACGTAACAAACGCATGGATAATGATCTCAGCGTCTTTAGTGGACAGAATGGAGCGAATTTTAGCGATATTACAGAGATGAAAGAAGGCCGTTTTAGTAACGCTTTTAATGTGTGACTCAAAGGAGAGAGTTGGGTCCAAGATAATACCCAGATTCTTTACCGTGTCGCCTTGTTTAATTGTTTGATTGTCAAATGTTAGAGTTGTATTATTAAATAGAGGTCGGTGTCTAGCAGGACCGATAATCAGCATTTCCGTTTTTTTGGCGTTGAGTTGCAAAAAGTTAGCGGACATCCATTGTTTAATTTCATTAAGACATGCCTCCAGCTGACTACAATCCGGCGTGTTGGTCAGCTTTAGGGGCATGTAGAGTTGGGTGTCATCAGCATAACAGTGAAAGCTAACACCGTATTTGCGTATGATGTCACCTAGCGGCAGCATGTAGATGCTGAAGAGTGCAGAGCCAAGGACCGAACCCTGGGGAACTCCACATGTTACCTTAACGTAGTCCGAGGTCACATTGTTATGGGAGACGCACTGCATCCTATCAGTAAGATAAGAGTTAAACCAAGACAGGGCTAAGTCTGACACACCAATTCGTGTTTTGATACGTTCTAATAAAATATTATGATCGACGGTATCGAAAGCAACGCTAAGATCGAGGAGCAGCAACATAGATGACGCATCAGAATCCATCGTTAGCAATAGATCATTAGTCATTTTTGCGAGGGCTGTCTCCGTAGAGTGATTTGCCCTGAAACCGGATTGAAAGGTTTCACATAGATTGTTAGACGCTAAGTGTTCATTTAACTGCTCCGCAACAATTTTTTCGAGGATTTTTTAAATAAATGGAAGGTGAGACACCGGTCGGTAGTTTACCATGAGGTCAGGATCGAGGTTAGGTCTTTTAAGAAGAGGATGAATAACCGCTTTTTTGAATGCTAGTGGAACAGTGCCCGAGGAAAGTGATAAGTTTATAATATTTAGCACTGATGGACCTAATAATACAAAGAGCTCCTTGATCAGTTTCCCAGGAAGAGGGTCAAGTAAACATGTTGTTTGTTTTATTCCATTTACACGTTGTAACAATTCCTCTAATGTTATTTCATCAAAACGAGTGAAACTATTTTGGAGGGCAATATTCGCCGTATATACAGTCGTATCTGTGTTAATAGAACCCAGTTGTAGATGGGACGCATTGTCTTTGATCTCCTTTCTAATGACTTCAATTTTCTTACTAAAGAATTGCATAAAGTCATCAGCTGAGTGGGTGGAGCTACTGGACAGGGTCCCTTGTTGGGTTAGCGATGCTACTGTACTAAACAAAAATTTAGGATAGTTTTTATTAAAGGTGGATGAGATTTGAGTAATATTTAGCTTTAGCTAAGGTAAGCATGCGTTTATAAGTTATTAAACCATCACTCCATGTTTGATGGTGCACCTCAAGTTTAGTCGTGCGCCATTTGCGTTCCAGCTTTCTACATAATAATTTCTGAGCTCTAGTTTCTTCTGTAAACCACGGGGTACGCTTTTTTGGAACCTTTTTTAACTTTAGCGGTGCTATGTTATCAATGGTTTCGCGCAGGGCGTCGTTAAAGTTGTTAGTGAGGTTATCAATAGAGCCCACATACTTTGGGAATGGTGCCATTACCGAGGGCAGTAGGCCAGCAAGAGTTGTCGTTGTGGCCGTATTAATGTTGCGGCTGCTATAGCAGTTATTATTACTATTAGTTTGACGAACATGCGTCTGAACCTCGAATTTTATAAGGTAATGATCGGACAATACTTTAGTATACGGGAGTATCGTAACTTTAAAAACGGTGATACCCCTGACAAGCACTAGGTATATCGTATTACCGTTGCGATGCGTGGGTTCATTTATTATTTGTGTAAGACCACAGCTATCAATTATAGTCAGGAGAGCTACGCACGGTGGGTCCGATGGGGTATTCATATGGATATTAAAGTCCCCCATTATGATTATGTTATCGGCGTGCGTCACTAGATCAGCAACAAACTCTGAGAATTCATTGATAAAGTCCGAATAGGGCCCTGGGGGGCGGTAGATAACAGCCAGGTGTAGAGGCAGCGGTGTGACAGACCTCATAGTAAGCACCTCAAACGATTTATATTTATTATTTATGTTAGGACTAAGGTTAAAGTTTTCGTTGTATATTAGTGTGACCCCCCCACCCCTTTTAAGGGGACGGGCAATATGCGCGTGTGTAAAGTTAGGAGGACATGCCTCATTTAGCGCAAAAACGTCGTTTGGTTTAAGCCAGGTTTCGCTGAGACCGATGAAGTTAAGATTGTTGTCTCTAATTATATCATTAACTAACAACGTTTTGGGAGACAATGATCTTATGTTTAAAAAACCTATATTATAGGTAGTGGGCTGTTTTAGGGAATTTTTTATCAAATTATCCGTAGTAGCAATATTAATAATGTTGTGTTTATTATGTGTTTATTATGCCAAAATATATTAAAGCCATAACTGTAAAAAGGAAAGTGTTCTTTTTGTTTATATAAGAACAAGCGGGAGTTTAAAAAAATAGATGAGGCAAAATAATCCTCAATAATTTTGAGATAAGCACTGACAAACACTTGGCAAATAAATGTTTTTTTAGCATATTGTACACAAATAAAGAGCTCACAAGTGTGTTCCTCTATTTAGTGCATTTTTTTTCATTGTAACTTGTACTCATAAGAGGAAGTCTATCCATCATCACAATGCTTTAACCTTTGTGTGACATATTTGTCCACTTCACTTTACAGGGAGCATCGATCACAAGTCACAGTTAAGTAGTGTAAGCAAGTAGGAAAAGTACACTTTGTGCTCACTCAGAGGCCTTTCGGGGTGAAATGCTGCGCGTAAACAATAGCTGTCCATTCTTTGATGGCCATGCACTTCATTGTGTCTCTTAATACAGTACAACTAACTGAAATAATGGCTACTGTGTGTGTAGGAAATGCTTGTCTCTCAGTGGGCCAAATGTGTCTAAATATAGCCACTCGTGGCTGTCCACTGTCCAACTGTCACAGGAAAGACACCTATGGGCATGTTGGAGTGCATGATAAGTCTGGCAACAACACATTTGTTTATCACAAGCCCTAAAAAAAAATAGAAAAGTCAAAACATAATTCTGTGGCAAGAAACACCCTACACTTAAAACCTATCTTTAAGTGGAGGAAGGGACTTCTTAACAACAACCGTGGCCATTCTTCCATTATTCTTCAACTGCAGAGAGAACCAGCCACTTTAATTAGGTACAAGCATCACAATGTCTAAGATTCAGGTTTTGGGCTTGCTGCAAAGCTGTAAGATTATGCCGATGAGCAATTCTATTTAATTGCTGCATTGAAAAATATAGTAAGGACTGAAAGAGTGGCATAAAGTCGGTCCTGCGCCTAATCTGATATTATACGAGAACACTCATTAGCTACAAACCCCCCAAAAAGCTAAGCAATTGAAAGTGTAAGACACAAAACTGTATTGTTATATAAACTGTGCTGTATTACCACAAATTGTGACCTTTAAAAAAATATATTTTGTGCTGTAAAATGTGTTGACACTCTTTCAACATTCAAAACAAGGTGAAAAAAATGCCATGCAATGTGTCACAAATAAATAATAAACATAAAATCTATATTTAAAGGCCTACTGAAACCCACTACTACCCACCACGCAATCTGATAGTTTATATATCAATGATGAAATATTAACATTGCAACACATGCCAATACGGCCTTTTTAGTTTACTAAATTGTAATTTAAAATTTCCCGGGAGTTTTTTCTTGAAAATGTCGCGTAATGATGACGTGTACGCAATACGTCACTGGTTTTTAGGAAGTATGAGCGCTGCGCACACACACAGCTAAAAGTCGTCTGCTTTAACCGCATAATTACACAGTATTTTGGAGATCTGTGTTGCAGAATCTTTTGCAAGTTGCTCAATTAATATTGGAGAAGTCAAAGTAGAAAGATGGAGTTGGGTAGCTTTAGCCTTTAGCCACACAAACACACGGTGATTCCCTTGTTTAAAATTCCTTGAGATGAAACTTTACTATGGATCAAGCAAGCATGAGTCACGACGGAATGTCAACCAGCAGGTTTCGGTGAGAAAATTGTGGTAAAAAGTCGCTTCTTACCGGAGAAAAGCTGAGCTTGTGCCGTCCATAGCTGCCGTCGACTCCCCTGAGACACTGCGCTTCAACACACCCGTGGAGACACCCTTCCGACTATCAGGTACTGTTAAACTCACTAAAACACAAGCAACACAATAGAGAGATAAGGGATTTCCCCAAATTATCCTAGTAAATGTGTCTAAAAACATCTGAATCCGTCCCAATGCAATCGCGATTTTTTTTTAAAACTTTTTTTTCTTTTTTCTTTTTCTAGTCCATCGCTCTCAATATCTTCAAACACGAATCTTTCATCCTCGCTCAAATTAATGGGGAAATTGTCGTTTTCTCGGTCCGAATAGCTGTTTTTGTTGGAGGCTCCCATTAAAAACAATGTGAATATGTGAGGAGTCATCAACATGTGACGTCATCGTCTGCGACTTCCGGTGGAGGCAGGGCTTTTCTCTTAGCACCGAAAGTTGCGAACTTTATCGTGGATGTTCTCTACTAAATCCTTTCAGCAAAAATATGGCAATATTGCGAAATTATCAAGTATGACACATAGAATGGACCTGCTATCCCTGTTTAAATAAGAAAATCTCATTTCAGAAGGCCTTTAAAATGTAACATTAAATAAAAACATATTTACACAAATAATTGATTTGTGCAAATAGCTTTCACTTATTTATTTGAAATAAATAAGTGAATAATAATAATATATATTTTTTTTTATCAGCTGTGATGAGGTGGGGACTTGTCCAGGGTGTGCAGCTAAGATAGGCTCCAGCACCCCCCGCGACCCCAAAAGGGAAAAGCGGTAGGAAATGGATGGATGGATGGATTTTTTTTTATCAGTTACATAGTCAAAATGTGGAATTAAATTGTGGTATATTAGGTAAATACGTTAAACATTGTAATGTTATGATCCAGTTTAGGAGGCTGTTCAACTTAAAAATGCTCACAAAGTACAAAGAAGAAGAATTATGAGAAAAACTTTTGAACCGTATTGAAAAGAAGATATTCTTCATCTCAGTATGTGTATTATGACTGACTTAATTCCATCCATCCATCCATCCATCCATCCATTTTCTACTGCTTGTCCCTTTCGGGGTTGCTTTTTTACTGCTTGTCCTTTTCTCAGCTGCATTCGGGCGGAAGGCGGGGTACACCCTGGACAAGTCGCCATCTCATTGCATATTATTAATGTATATATATATATCATGTATGTATGTATGTATATATATTATGTATGTAAATATATATATTGTGTATGTATGTATATATGTATATATTATGTATTATACATAATGGATGGATGGATGGACATTATATATATATATATATATATATATATATATATATATATATATATATATATATATATATAGATGGACATTATATATATATATATATATATATATATATATATATATATATATATATATATATATATATATATATATATATATATATATATATATATATAGGCTTCACGGTGGCAGAGGGGTTAGTGCATCTGCCTCACAATACGAAGTTCCTGCAGTCCTGGGTTCAAATCCAGGCTCGGGATCTTTCTGTGTGGAGTTTGCATGTTCTCCCCGTGAATGTGTGGGTTCCCTCCGGGTACTCCGGCTTCCTTCTGTGTGAATGTTGTCTGTCTATCTGTGTTGGCCCTGCGATGAGGTGGCGACTTGTCCAGGGCGTACCCCGCCTTCCGCCCAATTGTAGCTGAGATAGGCGCCAGCGCCCCCCGCGACCCCAAAAGGGAATAAGCGGTAGAAAATGGATGGATGGATATATATATATATATATATACATATATATATATATATATATATGGGGTTGCGGGGGTTGCTGGAGCCTATCTCAGCTGCGTTCGGACGGAAGGCGGTGTACACCCTGGACAAGTCGCCACCTCATCACAGGCCCAACACAGACAGACAGACAACATTCACACTCACATTCACACACTAGGGTCAATTTAGTGTTGCCAATCAACCTACCCCCAGGTGACTGACTTAATTACAGATTACAAAATTGATGTATTTCTCATCCACGGATGTCATTTTGCTATTAAAACTAGTCAGTAAATGACCGTATATAATATATTTGCAAACGCTCTGAAGTGGGAAAGGAGTAAGATTAAATAAGATTTGCTTCTTCCTACTCCCTTTCAGACATGATGTAAAGTGAAATTATATAAATTTGTGTGATATATTATGCTGAAAGTGTGTTCATGGTCGAAATAAACTAGAGAAAGAAAGAAAGAAATGAAGATAGAACAATAAAAACTGCATAAAACAACTTCTAAACAAGCATAATAAGAGACTTAAGCTTATAGTTTCCGTTTGGCGCCCTCTAGAGGCTCCACACTAGAAGCGCGCCACTATTCCTCCAGCGGAGGTCAGAGGGAGAAACAAACATGGCGGCTACCAAGAAAACGACCGTGGTGTTAAAGACGGTGAAGAAAATAGTCGCTCAGTTTTGTCCTTTTGAGTCGAACGTCCGGTCGACGCGGTAAGATATTTGTGAAGTTACTACACTGTCTTTTGTGCTGCTTCTCAAACGCAGGAACTGATAGTTTGAGTGGGAACGTTAGTCCACGGTGACGGTGATAGCATCTGGCTAACTAAGTAGCCACATTGCTATCATTCTTCTCAAATAAAGAAGGAACTTTTCAATTTAAAACATTTAGACACGCGTAGAACACTTAACACTGTAAATGTGCATGGTAACTTTTCATTTATCGAAATTATTGTTTGTTTTATAATTTCTGTATCATTTTATACACACACACTTGTATATATATATATATATACCATACCAAAAAGGGACGAGCGGTAGAAAATGCATATATATACACCCCAAAAAGGGACAAGCAGTAGAAAATGGATGTGTGTATATATATATATATATATATATATATATATATATATAAATGTGTGTGTGTGAAGTGATTTATGTTTTATATAGTGCTTTTCTCTATTGACTCAGCTCAGCGCTTTAAATAGTGAAACCTAATATCTACGTTACATTTAAACCAGTGAGGGTGACACTGGGAGCAGGTGGGTGAAGTGTCTTGCCCAAGGACTCAAAGGCAGTGACTAGGATGGTGGAAGCGGGAATCGAACCTGGAACCCTCAAGTTTCTGGCACGGGCACTCTACCAACCAAGCTATGCCGCTATATATAAAGTCAAGAAAATAAGTATTTGAACACCCTGCTATTTGGCAAGTTCTCCCACTTAGAAATCATGGGGGGGGGGGTCTGAAATGTTCACGGTAGGTGCTTGTCCACTGTATGAGAGATAACCTAATAAGAAAAATCCAGAAATCACAATCTATGATTTTTTTAAACAATTTATTCATGTGATACAGCTGAAAATAAGTATTTGAACACCTGTCCATCAGCTAGAATTCTGACCCTCAAAGACCTGTTAGTCCGCCTTTAAATGTCCTCCTCCACTCCACTGTATTATCCTGAATCAGATGCACCTGTGTGAGGTCGTTAGCTGCATAAAGACACCTGTCCACCCCATACAATCAGTAAGACCCCAACATTCAGCATGGCTAAGAGCAAAGAGCTGTCCAAAGACACCAGAGAGAAAATTGTACAACTCCACAAGGATGGAAAGAGTTCTGGAGAAATTGCCAAGCAGCTTGGTGAAAAAAGGTCCACTGTTGGAGCAATCATTATAAAATGGAAGAAGCTAAACATGACGGTCAATCTCAATCAGAGTGGAGCCCCATGCAAGATATCACCTTGTGGGGTCTCAATGATGCTAAGAAAGGTGAGGAATCAGCCCAGGACTACACGGCAGGACTTGGTCAATGACCTGAAAAGAGCTGGGACCACTGTTTCCATGGTGACTGTTGGTAATACACTAAGACGTCATGGTTTGAAATCCTGCATAGCACGGAAGGTTCCCCTGCTTAAATCAGCACATGTTAAGGCCCGTCTTAAGTTTGCCAATGACCATTTGGATGATCCAGAGGAGTCATGGGGGAAAGTTTTGAGGACAAATGAGACCAAAATTGACCTTTTTGGTCATAATTCCACTATGCGTGTTTGAAGGAAGAAGAATGATGCGTACCATTCAAAGACCACCATCCCTACTGTGAAGCATAGGGGTGGTAGCATCATGCTTTGGGGGTGCTTTTCTGCTCATGGGACAGGACGACTACTGTATTAAGGAGAGGATGACTGCAGCCATGTATTGTGAGATTTTGGCCAAAAACCTCCTTCCCTCAGTCAGATTATTAAAGATGAGTCGTGGCTGGATTTTCCAAAATGACAATGACCTAAAGTACACAGCCAGGAAAACCAAGAAGTGGCTTCGTAAGAACCATATCAAGGTTCTGGAGTGGCCTAGCCAGTCTCCAGACCTAAATCCAATTGAAAATCTTTGGAAGGAGTTGAAAGTCTGTGTTACTTAGCGACAGCCCAGAACAGAAACCTGACTGATCTTGAGAAGATCTGTGTGGAGGGTTGGGCGAAATCCCTCCTGCAGTCTGTGCAAACCTTGTAAAGAACTACAGGAAACGTTTGACCTCTGTAGTTGCAAACAAAGGTTACTCTACCAAATATTAATATTGGTGTTCAAATACTTATTTTCATATTTATCACACAAATAAATTGTTAAAAAATCATAGGTTGTGATTTCTGGATTTTTCTTTTTAGGTTATCTCTCATACAGTGGACATGCACCTACTGTGAAAATGTCAGACCCTTCCATGATTTCTAAGTGAACTTGCAAAATAACAGGCTTTTCTTGACTGTGTGTATATGGATATATATATATATATAAATATATATATATATCTTAGGTAACAGCAGAAACATTTTCTTTTATCAGGGAGAAAGAAAAGAAAGCGCAAGTTGTAAAGTTGTCACTTTTACAGTCCTCTCCTTTTCATACAACTCGTGTATTCTTGGTGCGATGGTGCATCTTGATGGTGGCTTATACGTGCTGTCACTTGTTGCGATTCGCACAATGTTTCTCAGGCCGGCATCTTCCACAACACTAATGGGCCTACAGTCTGGAACTATCCACTTTGCTATGACATTTGTTAGCTTCTCTTGCTCTCGTTTATATCTACTTATCCCAAATGCTGCATTTAACATAATCTGCCGAAGCCTGGCTCCACTTTTGCTTTGTTGAATGGTTTGCTCGCATCAACAGTGTGCTCCGGGTTAAGGGGATTTAAGACTGGAAGTACTCCTGTGATAACAAAATTCACCTTGGCAGTGGCTACAAACGACTTGGCTTCTGTCAAATCCGCCGCATGGAAGTACTTTATAATGAAGATGACCCTGTAAAAGTTCTGTTGAGTTACCCTTTTTCTCCTTGCTTGTTTTGTTTTCTTCCGCGTTCTCCTTCCTTTCCCGCAGGAGCCAGCAATAACCGCTAACAAAATAAAAGCATCTAAACAACATACGCAAATGCGCGATAAAATAATTGTTGGCGTTAATATATTGATGAGTTAACTCGAAATTAACACATTAACTTACCCACCCCTAATATAAATATATATATATATATATATATATATATATATAATGGCAAAAACACATTATGTTCAAGGTTGAATATTTGATGTGAAGTAATTAAAGCCTCAAATGCGTAAATAATTCGTAACAACATTCCATCCATTTTCTACCACTTGTCCCGTTCGGGGTCACGGGGAGTGCTGGGGCCTATCTCAGCTGGATTCAGGCGGAAGGCGGGGTACACCCTGCGACAAGTCGCCACCACATCACAGGGCCAACTAGGGCTGGGCGATATACGCGATATATCGCGGGTTTGTCTCTGTGCGATATAGAAAATGACTATATCGTAATATTTGAGTATACGTTCTCATACTTATAAGGTGCACCTTCAAGGAATGGGCTATTTTAATATTTTGTTTATATATAAGGCGCACCGCATAGAATAGATGCTACAGTAGAGGCTGGGGTTACGTTATGCAGCCGTTGGATGGAGCTGCGCCAAAGGGAATGTCAACAAAACAGTCATATAGGTCAGTCAAACTTTATTAATAGATTACAAACCAGCGTTCTGACAACTCCGTTCACTCCCAAAATGAATAAACAGCTGTTTTATTATTTTCCCCGATTCAATAAACACGTAAAAAACAGTCTGATACTGTTACGGTAAATCAAACGTTAGTGCAATCACAATATGGTAACACTCAAAATAGTGCAAAGCAATAATAAATCAATAACTCAACATTGCTCAAACGATAATGTCACACAACACAACACAAAATAAACATGTAAAGCTCACTTTACTAAGTTATTCCTCATCCACGAATCCCTCAAATTCTTCTTCTTCAGTGTTCGAATCAAACAGTTGGGCGAATACGGTATCCAAAATGCTCGGCTCCGTCTCGTCGAAGTCATTAAACGAGTCAGTGTCGCTGCTGTTATTGTTAAATTCTTTCGCTGCTGCTCTATTCCCGTCTTCTACTGTGCGACTGATCGCCTTGAGTTAAAGCTCGGCACGCCTCCAGCAGTCATATATCCCAGCTTGCACCGCGCACTTCTTCTTCTACGAGGGAAAATAAGGTAGGCGGCTGCTTACCGTAGAAGAAGAAGCGCACTTTTTCTTCTACGGGGGAAAATAAGTTAGACGGCTGATTACCGGAGTTGCGAGACTTCTTGTGGCATGTTTGATCCTGACACTGAAGTAGAAGAATTCGAGGGATTCGTGGATGAGGAATAACTTAATAAAGTGAGTTTTACATCTTTATTTTGTCTGTTGTGTTGTGTGACATTAACGTTTGAGCAACGTTGAGTTATAGATGTATTGTTATTGCTTTGCACTATTTCGAGACGATTCCTGCTTTCCTGAAATCATGTCTCTCAATAGGAGCCATTTTGGGGTCTTTACTTAAACACACAAATGGAAATGAAACGGCACGGCGGGCAGTCATATATCCCAGCATGCACCGCGCGCTTCTTCTCCTACGGGGGAAAATGAAATCGACGGCTGCTTACAGTAGTTGTGAGACCTGTTGTGACTCAATATTGGTCCATAGATAAGGCGCACTGTCAGCTTTTGAGAAAATTCTAGGTTTTTAGGTGCGCCTTATAGTGCGGAAAATACGGTATATATCGTATATCGCGATATGGCCTAAAAATATTGCAATATTAAAAAAGGCCTTATCGCCCTATCGCCCAGCCCTAGGGCCAACACAGATAGACAGACAACATTCACACACTAGGGCCAATTTAGGGTTGCCAATCAACCTATCTCCAGGTGCATGTCTTTGGAGGTGGGAGAAAGCCGGAGTACCTGGAGGGAACCCACGCAGTCATGGGGAGAACATGCAAACTCCACACAGAAAGATCTCGAGCCAAGAATTGAACCCAGGACCTTCGTATTGTCAGGGACACATACTAACCCCTGTTCCACCGTGCTGCCTTAATGCCGTAACAATATGGATTTTGATTTATTATAATTAAAAAAAATCCCATTAAGGTTTTCGGGGATCCACAATGCCCCAGTCCTAAAAGTTTTATGAATAAGTCATACATTATTTTTTTGTACTTTCAATGCTTAAATCTCCAGATAAATTTCAGATCTATCCGTCGATTATACATTTTTATTATTCGTTTAATAATTTTTTGTTTGTTTTTAATATGCCCTTTTTGTTAAAGAAAACTTAGTTTTTTATGGTAAACACACAAAATACACAATATATTCCCCCGAAAAATATTTCAAAGTGGGCTATTTAATGTGAAGTAATTGAACCCATGACTGCGTCAATATTTCAGAACAACATTGGGTTTGAGTCAATATTATTTTTTGAGCAATGACCGCTTCAGAGGAGAAAAAAAGTCTGCATTGCAACTTTCTGTTATTAGAGTCAACATTGAAACTTTTTCTTAATACTTTTCATCTGTTTGTTTTTTATTCCACTTTTCATGTAATAGTGTTTTTAATACGTGCTGCGGGTCACACTTTGTACACATATGGCTTGAACTATAGGTTTTCACTATTTGATACTGAAAAGTGTTTGTGTCTAATTGACAAAGTCTTCTTCTCCCTGCAGGGAGTTCCTGTTTTTCGTGGGCTCGGAAAAAGTCAGATCCACAAATTTTAACTGCGAGGTAATGGCAACAGTCAAACACGACCGGTCAGAACCCGTAGTGGATGTTACTTACGGTAAGTGTCATCATCGCTACGTTAGCATTGAAAACTTTAATGCTAAAATAAAGGGGGAATTTTTTTCATTTCATTGTGTACATGTGTCTTGTGACAATAAAATACATTCTATTCTAATTCAGGGTTTTTGCATGTGGCTTTTGCTTAGTCAAATAAAGGACAGATGTCATCTTTAAATGCAAAACTAATTTTAAGTTATTTTTTATTTTTACCTTTTCAACTTGCTCAAAGCTACATTTTTCAAACTAAAATATACAAAAAGAACACCACTATCAGATTTATCATTGGTGGTTTAGGATAGCAGGTTTAATAAATAAATACATGTCTATTTGTTACAATTAGAGGTATAAAGTGGATGCAGTGGCTGCCATGTACATCAGGGGCCGCATGGAGGAAAATCTATTCCCAAGTGAGTCGGACAGGTAAAATCATGGCATAATAACTTAAAAATACAACGACGCCACTTCAGATTTTTTGTTTTGTTTTACTTCGGCTCAAAATAGAACAAGCACATTGTGAAAATGTACATATCAAATGATCCTTTTGACAAAACACTTCAATTTAGTTGAAAATTCTGAGGAAAAAAATGGTGCAGTTTCAAAAACACCATGAAGAACGCAATGAACTTAGTCTTAAATCTCATTGTATCTTTAAAGCAATCAACTTTAAGTCACAGCCCATTTAAAATTGAACAAAACACAAAATAAAACAGAAATAAAAACTCTTCTATATATAAACTCCCCCATTTGTAATTTCCACATCATAATCCTGTGCTAACTCAACAAACCATACAAACTGAGGAAGAACCTATTTATTTGCCAAACAGAATTACCAGAGCAACATCCAGTAGACAGATTTAGAACTGCAGTTTCTTTCATTTAAAAATGCAGCTCAATTTTACACTTAGCAGATTGGTCTCACGGGTGGCATTGAATGTGTTCACGGCTGCATGTTTGACATCCCTGGTGTAAGGTTTAAACAGGTGAGCGACACATTCAAACACTCCAAACAGCGCCACCTGTGCCATGGCGTTGTATTATTCTGTGCATGTGCTATCCTGAATGTTTGCCTAGAACAGGGGTCGGCAACCAAAAATGTTGAAAGAGCCATATTGGACCCAAAATACAAAAACAAATCCCCCTGGAGCCGCAGAAAATTAAAAGCCATATTACATACCGATAGTGTGTCATGAAATATAAATTGAGTAATGAGGACTTAAAGGAAACTAAATGAGCTCAAATATAGCGACAAATGAGGCATAATGATGCAATATGTACATAGAGCTAGCCTAAATAGCATGTTAGCATCGATTAGCTTGCAGTGACCAAATATGTCTGATTAGCACTCCACACAATTCAATAAAATCAACAAAACTCACCTTTGTTCATTCATGCACAATGTTAAAAGTTTGGTGGACATAATGAGACAGAAAAAGAAGTGGCATAAAACATGTCTTAGAAAGTTGGAGAAAGTTATACATGTAAACAAACTACGGTGAGTTCAAGGACTGCCAAAATTAGTAGGAAAAAACAGCGCTCGCCAAATACTCAAATCAGTGAAGCATGTTTAATACAAACAGTGTGCTTTATAACAATTAGGGAGGTTTGTGTCATGTTTGTCCTCCTACAGAAACCATATTAAAACAAAAAATAAGTTTTTTCCCCTCATCCTTTTCTATTTTTCATATATTTTTGAAAAAGCTCCAGAGAGCCACTAGTGCGGCGCTAAAGAGCTGCATGCGGCTCTAGACATGTTGCCGACTCCTGGTCTAGGAAGAGGGGGGGTCACAATTATGAAACGGGAGCGCCCTTCTAGCATTACCTAAAAATTCAATAAAGTATTTTTTTTTTTTTTAAGTATTGCATAAATGTGACATACAGAACTTAATATTGTTTTTACATGAAAACAATTTTCTGTTTTCTTCAGTTTTTTATTTTTATTTTCTTTGTTTTCAGGTTTGATTTCTTACCGTTTTACTTTAATTTTTTCATTTAAATTTATGGTCACCCTCATTTATTGCCGTTAATTGGTTCTGGACATCCATCCATTTCCTACCGCTTGTCTTTTTCCGGGTTGTGGTGGTGCTGGAGCCTATTTCAGCATGACTGCAATAAATGAATTCCCGCTGAGTAGTAATCATAACTCAAATATCAGCGCATACAAAACGTGTTTACTACCTTATAAACACATTTTTCAACATTGTAAGAGTCCTCTAGAACAGTGGTCCCCAACCTTTTTGTATCCGCGGACCGGTCAACACTTAATAATTTGTCCCGCGGCCCGGGGAGTGTCCTTTTTTGTCATGAAAAGGGGAGTTTTTTTGTGGTTGGTGCAGTATTTGTAAGTGTATATTGTGTTTTTTATGTTGATTTAATAAAAAAAAAAAAAAAAATTGTTGCTATTTTTAGAATATTTGAAAAAAAATTCACGTTCCCCTTGGCATACCTTCAAGTACCCCCAGGGGTACGCGTACCCCCATTTGAGAACCACTGCTCTAGAAATTAAATAACACCCTTTAGTCTCCCTTTAACTCTTTAAATCCAATCTAGTAACGTTTCCCGAGGCTGAGCCAATTAGTGGCCACCATTCTGAACAGTGTGCTCTGATTTCCCCTCGTGGCCAATACTACTGTGGTATTGATATTTTTGTAGTTTATTTGGTTGTTTTAACGTTTTATATTGCTTTATTTCGGGCCCAAAACTTGTAGAATATGTTTGAAAAAAATATATTTTTTAAAAATACAGATGACTGTATTTGATGTTTATCTGATAAAGATGCCCCTCTTTTGGATTTCTCTTTTTAAAAATGTAAAAACATCTCCAAAATGATTTTCTCTTTTTTTTTTTTTACATTGTCAGATATATATTTATGAATACATTTTTAAAATGATTTACATCTCAATTTTTTAATCAATTTTTTATTTTTTTGTTTGTCTGGCTTGCTGTAGAACAGGGGTCAGCAACCTAAAATGTTGAAAGAGCCATATTGGTCCAAATATACAAAAACAAATCTGCCTGGAGCCGCAAAAATTCAAAAGCCATATTACATACAGATAGTGTGTCGTGAGATATAAATTGAATTAGGAGGACTTAAAGAAAAATAAATTACCTCTAATACACCTACAAATGAGGCATAATGATGCAATATGTACATAAAGCTAGCCTAAATAGCATGTTAGCATCGATTAGCTTGCAGTGACCAAATATGTCTGATTAGCACTCCACACAAGTCAATAACATCAACAAAACTCACCTATGTGCATTCATGCACAACGTTAAAAGTTTGGTGGACAAAATGAGACAGAAAAAGAAGTGGCATAAAACACGTCTTAGAAAATCGGATAAAGTTATACATGTAAACAAACTACGGTGAGTTCAAGGACCGCCAAAATTAGTAGGACAAAATGGTGCTCGCCAAATACTCAAATCAGTGAAGCATGTTTAATGTAAATAGTGTGTTTTATAACAATTAGTGAGGTTTGTGTCATGTTTGTCCTCCTACAGAAACCATATTAAAGCAAAAAATATATTTTTTATATTTTTTCCCCCTTATCTTTTTCAATTTTTCATACATATTTTTTTAAAAAGCTCCAGAGAGGCGCATGCGGCTCTAGAGGCGCGGGTTGCTGACCCCTGCTGTAGACCTGTCCCTAAAATAGTCACTTGATATCAGAGTGTTTTATTGAGTTATGTGTTGCACTGCTTAACTTCTTTTTACACCTAAAATACTGATGCCTGTTAAGAAGATTTGAAGTGTAATTACAGTTATTTTTACACTTTTATGTCCATTTAATAATGGTAAAATTACACTTGTTTCATGGTTGGTTATTAAAGTTCCATAATAGCCGTAGCTTGACATTGGAATAGACTAATTCAGTGTCCATTAATTGTATGGGAGGCATTGTGCTGGAACCTGGAAAAACCCAGCGTCCCCAAACGGCCCGTGACTTGCATTAGTAATTGTATGACCAACCATAAACATGAATGTCTGCCATAGGTGAGCGGCGCTATTGTTGCGCTTCTTGACTTTTACTCCCACTTCACTTTGGTCCTCGTTAAGATGTCAGCCATTGTTTTCTTGTGGTCTTCCTCAGTGGACGGAGAGAGGCTGGTGATGAAGGGCGCCAACCTGACCAGCGGTGAGATGCTGCAGGCTTTCCAGGCCCGCTGCACGGCCAAGGACCCCCAGGCCAAAATGGCAGCCAAATAATGACCACAATTATGCAAACTATGCAGAATCAACTTGTGTATATAATTGAATATTTATAATAAAAATTCATTTTTTTAATGATAATTGATGTATTTTCTTCTGATGCAATGCAAGTGGGTCTGCTTGTATAATGCATATGACTTCATTCCAGTAGTTTGAGGATATTTTGTAAATTGTGACCTTTAACACAACTTCTTGCATCGCACAAAGAAAGTGGAACACCTTTCACCCAGAATTCTGTAAAAAATGATGATGACTTCATATTTTGTCCGTCTGGTCCAAACATTGCATCATGACAGTAAACCTCAAATCTACTGACTTGACATCAGTAAATATGACAAAATCAGCTACAAACCAGCCAAATAATAAAGCAACCATTGTTTCGACTCCATATAAAAATTTATCATTATGCTAAATCAGGGGTCACCAACCTTTTTGCAACCAAGAACTACTTCTTGGGTACTGATTAATGCGAAGGGCTACCAGTTTGATACACACTTAAATAAATTGCCAGAAATAGCCAATTTGCTCATATATATATATATATATATGTCTGTCATTACGTCGTACATTTTTTTTTCCCTTTCACGGAAGTTTTTTTTGTAGAGAATAAATGATGAAAAAACACTTAATTGAACGGTTAAAAAGAGGAGAAACAGGAATAAAATGAAAATTAAATTTTGAAACAGTTTATCTTCAAAATTCAACCGAAAAGAAGAAGAGAAAAACTATCTAATTTTTCCTGATTAAGATTAATTTCAGAATTTTGATGACATGTTTTAAATAGGTTAAAATCCAATCTGCACTTTGTTAGAATATATAACAAATTGGACCAGGCTATATTTCTAACAAAGACAAATAATTATTTCTTCTAGATTTTCCAGACCCTGCGATGAGGTGGCGACTTATCCAGGGTGTACACCGCCTTCCGCCCGATTGTAGCTGAGATAGGCGCCAGTGCTCCCCGCGACCCCAAAAGGGAATAAGCGGTAGGAAATGGATGGATAGATTTTCCAGAACAAAAATTTTAAAAGAAATTCAAAAGACTTTGAAATAAGATTTAAATTTTAAAGATTTTTTAGATTTGCCAGAATTATTATATGGGGATTTTAATCATAAGTTTGAAGAAATATTTCACAAATATTCTTCATTGAAAAAACAGAAGCTAAAATGAAGAATTAAATCAAAATGTATTTATTATTCTTTACAATAAAAAATATTTTTACTTGAACATTGATTTAAATTGTCAGGAAAGAAGAGGAAGGAATTTAAAAGGTATAAAGGTATATGTGTTTAAAAATCCTAAAATCATTTTTAAGGTTGTATTTTTTCTCTAAAATTGTCTTTCTGAAAGCTATAAGAAGCAAAATAAATGAATTTATTTAAACAGGTGAAGACCAAGATTTTCAAATTCTATTTGAGTTTTGTCTCTCAGAATTAAAAATGTTGAGCAAAGCGAGACCAGCTTGCTAGTAAATAAATACAATTAAAAAAATAGAGGCAGCTCACTGGTAAGTGCTGCTATTTTAAGAACAACTCATCTGGTTGGTGACCCCTCTGCTAAATCAACTCTGTTAGTCTTAATACTCACTTTTTTTAGAGGAAGTGGCAAAAGATGCAAGTGCAAACTGAGAGAAAGGGGGCGGGGTTTAGCATAGCCATAAAGCGTCCTGATTGGCTAATGACTCTTGATAAATACAAAGCGCCACTCCGCTTGTGTCATTAGACTTACTTTGCACAATAAAGAGGAATATCAGCGCGGGAAAAAACACTGCAGACATGGTTGAGAAATTTGTCGGGACGTGGAGGATGGTCTCCAGCGAGAGCTTTGACGACTACATGAAAGCAATCGGTGGGTTTTCCTCTCAGACGCGCCAAACATGCACATTTGCCGGGGGATGGAACTCCATTGACAAATGTCGTCATCGGCGCACTCGCACCCAATTTTCTGCAAATTGTTGCCGTGTCACCCAATGTTTGTTTCCTTCCGTCGCTGCCCAGGTGTTGGTTTCGCCATCCGGCAAGTGGGGAATCGAACCAAGCCCAATTTGAGCGTGACGATGGACGACAAGGGCAACGTCAGCCTGAAGACGCAGAGCGCCTTCAAGACGTCCGAGATCAAGTTCAAGTTGAACGAACCTTTTGACGAAACCACCGCTGATGACAGGAAGACCAAGGTTCGAACCCGCAACCTCTGTACGCACTTGTTAATCCAATCATGCAATTTATGTCTTCTCTGCTGCAGACCGTGTTCAGCTTGGAAAATGGCAAACTGGTGCAGAAACAGAGCTGGGATGGAAAGGAGACTAGTATCGAGAGGGAAATAACGGATGGCAAATTAATAGCGGTGAGATTATTACACATCAAAATCAAATATTAGCTTCTTTTTTATGGAAGTACCCCAAAAGGGAATAAGCGGTGGAAAAAGGATGGATGGATGTATACACTGCAGTTTGCAAAACACTTTATGGCATTTTTTTTTATTAAACTAACGTTAAAATGATGAAAAAAGATCTAAATGGTACGTTTTCATGTTTATGACATTTTATGTTGCAATTTAAATGAGCAATCATTTCTTGCAAGGGAAAAGTACATCAGACATGAAAACTTGTAAAGTTATGAACTATGTAAAAATAAAAAATATATATCCAATGATGGGTTGAGAAAAAATATTTAAAAAAAATAATTAATTAGGTCCTTTTTTCTACATTTTTCTAATGATAAAAAATGTACTAATTTTAGTGCTAAAAATATTTTGAATATTTTTTTATTTACTTTAGCTAGTTTTCCTTTTTTTAAAAAAACCATACTTATAAACTGTATAGGAGAAAAACATTGAATGTAATTTGATTTAATGTAATTAATGCAATTATTGTAATTAACATTTTATTAGATAAATTCATCTGTATATTTAGAAAACTCAAATATTATCCATCCATCCATTTTCTACTGCTTATTCCCTTTTGGGGTCGCAGGGGGGGCTGGCGCCTATCTCAGCTACAATCGGGCGGAAGGCGGTGTACACTCTGGACAAGTCGCCATCTCATCGCAGGGCAAAATATTATCCTCATTACACATTTCTTATTTAGATTAGTTTTTAAAAATATATATATTTTTAAAGCAAATACAATTTGATTGTCCAGTTGTTGTTTTGTTTTTGTTTTTGTTTTTTAAAAACTTAGTTATCTTTTTAGATCATTTTTGTTATGATTTTTAAAATTTTCCAAACTTAATTCCATACTGTATTAAAATGTTTTAATATTTTTTTGTAATTTCAATAATAATTCTTCAGAGGGGGCGGTCCTCTCCAAGGTTTCTCATAGTCATCATTGTCACTGTCACCGACGTCCCACTGGGTGTGAGTTTTTCCTTGCCCTTATGTGGGCTCTACCGAGGATGTCGTTGTGGTTTGTGCAGCCCTTTGAGACACTGGTGATTTAGGGCTGTATAAATAAACATTAATTGATAATCAAACTCAATTGTATATTTAGAAACGTTTGGAATATTAATTCTTCATTTGATGTATTTTTTGGAAACTACATTATTTTAAGCAAATAAAATTGTGCAGTTCGAATACCAAAAATATTATCTACCTTTTTGAATACTTTTTCATGAATTTTAACGTTTTTAAAACAGAAAGTATTAGCCTCCCTTTATTTAATTTTAATAATAGTTTTATTAGATGATCAATTATAGCTTTAGAAAAATGTTGTATATTATCCTCTTTTCAGGTAATATTCAATCAGATTAAAAAAAAAACACAGATTTTTTTTAAAGCAAATAAAACTGAATTGTACAAATAAAAAAATGTTTTGACTTCTCAAAGTTTTTTAAAAGAAAAAAGGAGTTTCCTATCAGGTAAATTTAATAATATATTAATAGATAAATAGACTAATTTTTTTTTTTAGAAAAATCGAAAAATTGAATCTCAGTTCATGTAATTCTTGAATAAATTTTTCCCAAAATTTCGATTTTTATCAAAACAAAGTTTAATTGTAGTTTAAAAAACTAAAATTTTAGCTTCCCTTTTAGATCATTTAAAAATGATTTTTAAAATTAAAAAAATAATAATTATATGCTGTTAAAAATAAAATGTATTATTGTTATTTATTTTCAGTAATAATTTTAAATAGTCAAACTCAGTTGTATACTTCGAAAAATCAAAAATGTATTATCCTTGTTTCATCCAATTTTACTGATATTTAATAAAGTAAATAAACAGACTTTAAAACTCTTGGCTTTCCAAGTCCCACCATAAAGACCAGCATTAGCATAGTTGGCCCAAGTATTCATTAAAACAAGGCAGAGGTTTTATTTAACTGTAACATTACACACAGTTTGAGCAGTAACACTGTGTTTGAATGTAGTCAAATAAAACACTGTATTTTAATCAAGCGATTCTTTGGCGAACCGCTAGAAGGAGCCAGCGTACCACTACTGGTGCTCGCACCACAGTTTGACACATCAAAATACAAGTTTCCTTTTCAGAAAATCTTTGTTACGAGTCTTCATTTAAAAACAAATGTTATACTGTATTACAAAAATAAAACATTATTCTCCTTTTCCATCATTCCGATAGTATTTTTAATAGTAGAAATCAATTGTATTTTTTGAAAAATCTAAAATATTTAAATTTTAATGGAATTATTTAGATTTAAAAAAACAAAACTTAATTGTACAGTTTTAAAGACAAATATTAGCTTCTTTTTATATCATTCAGATTTTTTTTAATACATATATTTTGTACAACACTAAAATATATATAAATATATATATATATATATATATATATATATATATATATATATATATATATATACACACACACACACACAAAGGAAGTTTATATTTATAAAAATGTAATTTATGTAAGATATAATTACTTATATACGTTATCATTTAGATTATAATTGAACTCAATAAATAAATTGAGTAACTTATAAATGCACTTCTTTTTGCAGAATTTATATAATTTCACAAAATGACATTTCATTATTGATTTAAGAAACATGGCAACATTTTAGAAACAGCTCCCAATGTGATGCATTGTATATACTTATTTTCAGATTTTTGTTTGTTTGTGTGTGGATTAGTTTGTAGCGAAAGTCCATTAAGCGTCCTTCATTGTGTCTTGCAGAAGTGCATCATGGGAGATGTGGTGGCGGTGCGGACGTACGTAAAAGAGGCGTAACTCCTCCAGGTGCTGCCGCCAGTGGACGACAGGCTCAGTTTAATGAGACCAATAAAAGTGTTTTGTTTTTTTTGCCCCTGAATCCAAATTGTTTGCATTGGGAATCCTTGAATAAAAGTGATTTGTTAAAGCCATGTTTGTTTATTTACAAAACTGACTTCCTGGCTTTGATGTTGCAATGATTTGTCGCCATTATTTGCACCAGTTGGGAATAGTGGGCGCAGGAGAACAAAGCACTGAGCACTTTGAAAGATGATGTACGATATGTGCCGGCAGGGTCCCGGCCAGGAATGTCCACTTAATGGCATCATGCGGAGAGGTCAGCGAGGAAATGTCTCCCCCGCCTCTTCTCAGGAGGTCAAACATTTCCCATTGAGCTTGTAACTGGAAATGTGGAGAAAATTTCACCCCCGGCCCGTTTGGCCGCCGCTCAACTGGATTGTTGTGGAGGCGACTTTCCCAAGACGATGGCGGCCAGTTGGGCCTGATGTGGAAAACAGAGCAAATGGACAATAGGTAGTTGGGGACAAGGAGCGGACGTCCGCTGGCTAAACAATATTCAAGTAACTAACAAGACTGATTACTTACTTGCAAATGTGTCCAAATATTTTGGCACCAATCCGTCCTTATCTGCGTATTTTTCCACGTAGTAGATTAAAAAAGGGGTTATAGTGCAGACTTTGGACGAGTTACACAGTGTCGCATGGTTGCTGTTGGGGTGAGCCCAGGATGCAGAGATGGCGGACGACGTGCAGGTGGGACGGCCCCTCCTTAGGTATTTTTTTTTATTAAATCAACATAAAAAACACAATATACACTTACAATTAGTGCACCAACCACAAAAACCTCCCTTTTTTGTGACAAAAACGTCCCTTTTTCATGACAAAAAAAAAAAAAAAGGGGTAACACCCTACCCCCAACCCCCACCCCCCCTCCCACCCACGGGACAAATTATTAAGCGTTGACCGGTCCGCAGATACAAAAAGGTTGGGGACCACTGCCGTACAAGAAATAATGAACCAGCGTCGCCAGGAAGGCAACGCCAAGCTATATATATATATATATATATATATATATATATATATATAGATATATATATATATATATGTATACATTAATATATTTATATAAATGTATATTTATATAAATATATATCTATTTATATATATCTGTCTTAATTAGATTATCCAGAGAATAGTGCTCGATACCGTGGTAGAGCGCAATATATGTATGAGTGGGAAAAAATCACAAGACTACTTCATCTCTACAGAACTGTTTCATGAGGGGTTCCCTCAATCATCAGGAGATTTTTTTTTCTTCTTTTTTTTTTTTTTCATCATCTCCTGATGATTGAGGAAACCCCTCATGAAACAGTTCTGTAGAGATGAAATAGTCTTGTCATTTTTTCCCCACACATATACATATATATATATATATATATATATATATTCATTCTAATTAGCAGGTGAGTCCCCTATTCCTCGCACCAGTGCAGGTGTGCTCGATCAGCGCTCACAGCAGACCAAAAAAGGGAAGGAAGGAGCCTGACCTGTCATTACAGAGGGTGTTCCAATATACATTTTTCACTTCCGCCACAATGCTGATAGCGTGTCGGCCGATATTAATCTGATACCAGCACGATATAAGCAGGGATCATCCATACATTTTCTACCGCTTATTCCCTTTGGGGTCGCAGGGGGCGCTGGTGCCTATCTCAGCTACAATTGGGCAGAAGGCGGGGTACACCCTGGACAAGTCGCCACCTCATCACAGGGCCAACACAGATAGACAGACAACATTCACACTCACATTCACACACTAGGGTCAATTTAGTGTTGCCAATCACATAGAAAGATCCCGAGCCCGGGATTGAACCCCGGACTACTCAGGACCTTCATATTGTGAGGCAGACACACTAACCCCTCTTTCACCGTGCTGCCCAGCAGGGATCATACGTACTTGTATTTTGTAGTAAAGGCCTGATCAAGTGAAATTACTCAAACCGACAACAATGTCTGCAAGTATGAAAGATGATAACCTATTTATTATGGACTACTGTTGTCTTTAAATCAATGTGGCGACACCTCAAGGCAACAATAATTTGTTACGTTGAATGATGCAGACACGCTTGTTACTAGAGACTTAAGTAATATGCAACTGCAATGATTTGATACTTGTTTATATTCACTCATGTTTTGGAAGGCAATATTGTTCAATTAAGGATACTTATTACCCATGTCTAGCTTGTGCGCTATTGGGTGCTTAGCTGTTGTGTAGCTGCTCGCTCCTAGTAGTCTATAGTTATAATCAACGGTCTGGAATGGACTCGGTTGGTAGAGTGGCCGTGCCAGCAACTTGAGGGTTGCAGGTTCGATTCCCGCTTGTGCCATCCTAGTCACTGCCGTTGTGTCCTTGGGCAAGACACTTTACCCACCTGCTCCCAGTGCCACCCACACTGCTTTAAATGGAACTTAGGTATTGGGTTTCACTATGTAAAGCGCTTTGAGTCACTAGAGAAAAGCGCTATATAAATATAATTCACTTCACACTATGTTGTCTTTGAGCTCAAGTGGAGTGGTAATTGTTTTTGGCGACACCCATTGGCCTCATTAATTCATGCATAGTCATGCTCATGACACAGTACACTGAATGATGCGGACACGTTTGTTACTGTACACTTCCTAATAGGCTTTTGTCTCGGAGACTTTACATTTGTAAGTATTATGCAACTATGAATATTTGAGACATGTTGATATTGACAAATGATATTGTTCATTTGAGGATACATATTACCCATATCTAGCTTGTGTGCTTAGCTGTTGTGTAGCTGCGAGCTCCTAGTAGCCTATAGCGCTTATGAATTATCTGGAATGGGCTTATATGTGGTCTTTGAGTTGAAGTGGAGTGGTAATTGTCTTTTTGGGACACCTACTGGCCAAAATAATTCATGAAATTGAGCACATGAGGCAGTACGTTGAATGATGCGGACACAATTGTTACTGTACACTTCCTAATACGATTTTTGTCGTGGAGTCTTTACATCTGTGAGTAATATGCAACTATGAATATTTGAGACTTGTATGTATTGACAAATGACATTGTTCAATTAAGGATACTTATTACCCATGTCTAGCTTTTGTGCTATTTTGTGCTTAGCTGTTGTGTAGCTGCGAGCTCCTAATAGCCTATAGCGCCTATGAATTGTCTGGAATGGACTTATGTGGTCTTTGAGTTGAAGTGGAGTGGAAATTGTCTTTTGGTGACACCTAATGGCCAAAATAATTCATGAAATTGAGCACATGATTTTGAATGATGCGGACACGTTTGTTACTGGAGCCTTTCTAATACGCTGTTGCCTTAGAGACTTTGTATGTGTAAATAATATTCAACTATAAATATTTGATAATTGTTTATGTTAATAAACAGAGTATTTTAGATGTATTACACATTACGTGTGTCTAGCTTGTGTGCTATTGTTTGCTTAGCTGTTGTGTATCTCCTAGCTCCGAGTAGTTTATAGTTATAATCAACGGTCTGAAATGGACTTGTGTTGTCTGTGAGTTTAAGTGGAGTGGTAATTGTTTTTTTGGTGACACCCAGTGGCCTCAATAATTCATGAAGTTAAGCTCAAGACGCAGTTTGTTGAATAATGCGGACATGTGTTACTGTAGACTTCCTAAAACGCTCTTGCCTTGGAGACTTTACATCTGTAATATTAATTTATGAATATTTGAGACTAGTTTATATTGACAAATGATATTGTTCTATAGAGGCATACTTATTACCAATGTCTAACTTGTGTGCGTAGCTGTTGTGTATCTGCGAGCTCCTACTGGCCTGTAGCGCTTATGAATTGTCTGGAATGGACTTATGTTGTCTTTGAGTCGAAGTGGAGTGGAAATGGTCTTTAGGTGACACCTAGTGGCCAAAATAATTCATGAAATTGAGTACATGACGCAGTATGTTGAATGATGCGGACACGTTTGTTACTGGACCCTTTCTAACTACTTCTTACTAGCCTACGGGCTACCGTGTTTACCTTTTGTAAATGACTGTCCAGCTTTGGACAAATAAACGTTTGTACTGGAGCGCTGTTTTAGATGCAAGCCGATACCTGTTTTTTGTTATTGATATAGGACCGATATCCGATATCAATATCAAATTGGGACATGTTTTATGAACATTTCGGATGCTCAAAAGTCTTTGGACAAGATGACATACCGTATTTCCTTGAATTGCCACAGGGCATATAGTATGCGCCTGCCTTGAATTACTGCCGGGTCAAACTCGCTTCCCAAAATAATTAGTGCATTCTCAGAATTACCGCCTGGTCAAACTCGTGACGTCACGAGTGACACTTCCCTTTTCATCCTTTCCAAAATGGAGGAGGCTGATTTCAATACCGGTAATTTGAAATCGCATAAAGGGAAGAAGATTAAGAGCTATTAAGTAGGATTTAAGGTCCAAGCTTACATCACACTCAAATTGTTACGGCATACCTTTGGTAAGTGCCGGAGTGAGAAGAGGTTTTAAAATAATTAACGCATGCTTACTTTTACCGCATGCCTTCGGTAAAAGTAAGCATGCGCTTACTTTAGCGCCCCGGTGGTTATTTAAGGAAATACGGTATTTGTAAAGCTGCTTCCATACTAGTCAGTGCTTCTCATGACCTTAAGAAAAGTTCACATCTGCTTCACGTTGACCCGCAGGTGCGGTGGCGTCACCTCGCTTGGATATCAGCGGGGGGAGACGAATCGGACCCGCCTCCTCCCCGTTGTTAGGGATGTTAGATTTTACAGCCGGGAACTCGGAGGGAGACGAACGGGAACGTTTTGCTTGAAGCCAAGACACGGCCACCCGCCGTCCCTAATGTTTTGGCTGCTGTGTGTCCCCTTTCCAGGCTTTATCGGCCTGCAGAAGGAAGGTGGCCATCTTCCTGCCAACTTTCAACAGGCTCAGACAGGGAAGCGCTGCAGGAAGGAGAGCGATAGTGAGAAGGCCACTGGAGGCTGGACCGGGGGCAGCTGCTCAGTGGTCCCCACAACACACATGTGCCTCACTGGTGTGTGTTGTGTACATGTTGTGTACGTGCTGTGTCCATCCCCACACTGTTTGTTTGTCTTGCAAAATCTGATTGTGTTGACGTCCTCTGCACAACATCTGGAAAGCTCCACTTGACTTGGGAGCGTCGACGCCCTTCCTCTGCTTGGCGTCAGCTCTCATGTCTGACATGCGGACATTTCCCAGAGATCGACAGGACAAGGGTGTCCAAAGAGCGCACCAGGGGACGTTTGCAGCTTATTTCTTAGTGGTGCTAAAAATACGAAAATTTCGAGAAAATATGGGTTGTGTTATTGCGAGTAAACCATGAAATTGGCATCATGTTAACTAGTAAGACAAGGGATTCTCAAACTGTGGTACATGTTCCATGCATGCGGCTCTTTAGCGCCGCCCTAGTGGCTCCCTGGAGCTTTTTCAAAACTTTATGAAAACTGAAAAAGGTGAGTGGAAAAAATATATGAATAAATAAATAAATAAATGGGTTGTACTTGTATAGCGCTTTTCTACCTTCAAGGTACTCAAAGCGCTTTGACACTACTTCCACATTTACCCATTCACACACACATTCACACACTGATGGAGGGAGCTGCCATGCAAGGCGCCAACCAGCACCCATCAGGAGCAAGGGTGAAGTGTCATGCTCAGGACACAACGGACGTGACGAGGTTGGTACTAGGTGGGGATTGAACCAGGGACCGTCCCTATATTTTTTGTTTTAAAATAGTTTGTGGCCGGACGGTGGAACAGCAGTTAGTGCATGTGCCTCACAATACGAAGGTCCAGAGTAGTCCAGGGTTCAATCCCGAGCTCGGGGTCTTTCTGTGTGAAATTTGCATGTTCTCCCCGTAACTGTGTGGGTTCCCTCCCACTTCCAAAGACATGCACCTGGGGATAGGTTGATTGGCAACACTAAATTAGCCCTAGTGTGTGAATGTGAGTGTGAATGTTGTTTGTCTATCTGTGTTGGCCCTGCGATGAGGTGACGACTTGTCCAGGGTGTACACTGCCTTCCGCCCGAGTACAGCCGAGATAGGCTCCAGCAGCCCAAAAAGAGACAAGCGGTGGAAAATAGATGGATGGAATATATACTAATAAACAGGAATGAAGTGTGACTAAATCCAACAGTGTATGGTGTGTGTGGGATTTCATTGCTGAGTGTTACCGTGAGTGCTGAGCGAGAAGAGAGGCAAGTCCAAAAGGGCAGGCTCGTAGATTTCCGAGACAGGCAGGAAATTGGGGAGGAGATAGAGGGGCGTCAAAAGGTCTTTGTCCAGGTGGGACGTCACGATCCAAGAGGTAGCCAGAGAACCAGAGGGGAACACAAGGGAAGACGAGACACACAGCTCGTCACGCCGGAACGAAAGGTTGCTGCAAGATACAACAAGGGGGACACAGGAGCAACCAAACACGAAGAGGGAGAAACACAGACAGACAGTATGTTATAGAGCTAGAAAGGTTTGGCTTACTGTACAGGAAAGGTAGCTACGTTCTGGTGCGGCATAGCAGGTTGTGCAGGCTTATGAAGGCGGTCCTCTGATCAGCTACAGGTGCGCTAATTGCTGGTGATTGCTGCAGCAGGACTGACACGCGCCTGTAAGTGCGTTCTTGGAGGTGCGCTCATTAGAGTGCACAGATGAGTGCGCATTGGTATGCGCCCGGTCCGTCACACAAACCTTCCTAATTGTTAGAAATCTCACCGTTTATAACAAACATGCTTCACTGATGAGAGTATTTGGCGAGCACTGTTTTGTCCTACTAATTTCGGCAGACTTTAAACTCACCGTAGTTTGTTTACTTGTACAACTTCCTCTGACGCAGCCACAGAAAGGTGAGTTATATGCCACTCCTTTTTTCTCTCATTTTGTCCACCAAATGTTTTATACTGTGTGTGAATGCACAAAGGTGAGCATTGTTGATTAAATACTTATTACATATACTGTAATATTGTTTGTTATATTTGTTATATATTGTATACCGTATTTCCTTGAATTGCCGCCGGGGCACTAATTGATAAAACCTCTTCTCACTCCTGCGTTTACCAAAGGCATGCGGTAAAAATAAGCACGCGCTAATAATTTTAAAACCTCTTCTTACTCAGGCACTTACCAAAGGCATGCAGTAAAAATTCGAGTGTGATTTAAGGTTGGACCTTAAATCCTACTGAATACCTCCTAATCATCTTCCCTTTATGCGATTTCAAATTACCGTTATTGAAATCAGCGTCCTCCATTTTGAAAATGATGACAGGGGAAGTGTCACTCGTGACGTCACGAGTTTGACCAGGCGGTAATACTAAGCATGCGCTAATTATTTTGCGAAGCGAGTTTGACCCGGCAGTAATTCAAGGCAGGCGCATACTATATGCCCTGCGGCAATTCAAGGAAATACGGTTTATTATGTACAAATATAATATAATATAATATACTATCTGCGATGAGGTGGCGACTTGTCCAAGGTGTACGCCGCCTTCCGCCCGATTGTAGCTGAGATAGGCACCGGCGCCCCCCCGCGACCCAAAAAGGATGGCGTCGTCTTGACGGGCTGCGGCTACAGACGCTCATGGTAGAAAGAGAACATTGGGCAAAAAAATACCGGACAATTCTGCAAATTTCATGGCTGGCTTACAGCGTGGACACTCCATGATCACTTACGACCGCCAGACAATTCTGGATGTGGATAGATCAGGCCGTTTTGAACTGAAAGATGCGTGTACGTTGGACCACCTCGCTAGCATGGGAATACTTCGCCGGCTACATCCAGCGGCCTTTGACGCAGCGGAGTATAGTACCAGCGGGGACTGTCGACGGAAGACACGCAAGCGGTGTAATCGAAAACATAAGCGCGGATGCCGAGCGGGGCTAACAACAAAGCAAAAGGTTAATCCCCACAGAACACCGCTTCCTTCCATCCTGAAGCTGGATTTAAATGGAAGACGCAAGCCTGCTAGTCTGGGTGAGGAGTCAGTTAAGTTAGAACATCCATCCATCCATCCATCTTCTTCCGCTTATCCGAGGTCGGGTCACGGGGTCAACAACCTAAGCAGGGAAACCCAGACTTCCCTCTCCCCAGCCACTTCGTCTAGCTCTTCCCGGGGGACCCCGAGGCGTTCCCAGGCCAGCCGGGAGACATAGTCTTCCCAACGTGTCCTGGGTCTTCCCCGTGGCCTCCTACCGGTTGGACGTGCCCTAAACACCTCCCTAGGGAGGCGATCGGGTGGCATCCTGACCAGATGCCCGAACCACCTCATTTGGCTCCTCTCGATGTGAAGGAGCAGCGGCTTTACTTTGAGTTCCTCCCGGATGGCAGAGCTTCTCACCCTATCTCTAAGGGAGAGCCCCGCCACACGACGGAGAAAACTCATTTGTGCCGCTTGTACCCGTGATCTTATCCTTTCGGTCATGACCCAAAGCTCATGACCATAGGTGAGGATGGGAACGTAGATTGACCGGTAAATTGAGAGCTTTGCCTTCCGGCTCAGCTCCTTCTTCACCACAACGGATCGGTACAACGTCCGCATTACTGAAGACGCCGCACCGATCCGCCAGTCAATCTCACGATCCACTCTTCCCCCACTCGTGAACAAGACTCCTAGGTACTTGAACTCCTCCACTTGGGGCAGGGTCTCCTCCCCAACCCGGAGATGACATTCCACCCTTTTCCGGGCGAGAACAATGGACTCGGACTTGGAGGTGCTGATTCTCATTCTGGTTGCTTCACACTCGGCTGCGAACCGATCCAGTGAGAGCTGAAGATCCCGGTCAGATGAAGCCATCAGGACCACATCGTCTGCAAAAAGCAGAGACCTAATCCTGAGGTCACCAAACCGGAACCCCTCAACGCCTTCACTGAGCCTAGAAATTCTGTCCATAAAAGTTATGAACAGAATCGGTGACAAAGGACAGCCTTGGCGGAGTCCGGCCCTCACTGGAAATGTGTTCGACTTACCAAGCTCTGGCACTGATCGTACAGGGAGCGGACCGCCACAATAAGATAGTCCGATACCCCATACTCTCTGAGCACTCCCCACAGGACTTCCCGAGGGACGCGGTCGAATGCCTTCTCCAAGGCCACAAAGCACATGTAGACTGGTTGGGCAAACTCCCATGCACCCTCAAGAACCCTGCCGAGAGTATAGAGCTGGTCCACAGTTCCACGACCAGGACGAAAACCACACTGTTCCTCCTGAATCCGAGGTTCGACTATCCGCCGTAGCCTCCTCTCCAGTACACCTGAATAAACCTTACCGGGAAGGCTGAGGAGTGTGAGCCCACGATAGTTGGAACACACCCTCCGGTCCCCCTTCTTAAAGAGAGGAACCACCACCCCGGTCTGCCAATCCAGAGGTACCGCCCCTGATGTCCAAGCGATGCTGCAGAATATACAACAAAAACTTCAACCTTAGTCCTAACCTAAATAATAAATATAAATCGTTTGAGGTGCTTACTATGAGGTCTGTCACACCGCTGCCTCTATACCTGGCTGTTATCTACCGCCCCCCAGGGCCCTATCCGGACTTTATCAATTAATTCTCAGAGTTTGTTGCTGATCTAGTGACGCACGCCGATAATACAATTATAATGAAGGACTTTAATATCCAAATGAATACCCCATCAGACCCACCGTGCGTGGCGCTCCAGACTATAATTGATAGCTGTGGTCTTACACAAATAATAAATGAACCCACGCATTGCAACAGTAATACGATGGACCGAGTGCTTGTCAGGGGTATCACCGTTTCCAAAGTTATGATACTCCCGTATACTAAAGTAATGTCCGATCATTACTTTATAAAATTCGACGTTCAGACTCATGTTCGGCAAGCTAATAATAATAATAATAATACCAACTGCTATAGCAGCTGCAACATTAATACTGCCACAATGACAACTTTTGCTGGCCTAAGCCCTCGGTAATGGCACCATTCCCAAAGTATGTGGGCTCTATTGATACCTATCTAACAACTTTAACTATGCCCTGCGCGAAACCATTGATAATATAGCACCGCTGAAGTTAAAAAAAGGCTCCAAAAAGGTGTACCCCATGGTTTCCAGAAGAAACTAGAGCTCAGAAATGATTATGTAGAGAAATGGAACCCAAATACCGCGCGATTAAACTTGAAGTTTACCATAATGCATGGAGTGATAGTTTAATAACTTATAAACGCATGCTTAACGTAGCTAAAGCTAAATATTACTAAAATCTCATCCACCTTAATAAAAACAATCCTAAATTTTGGTTCAGTACGGTAGCATCACTAAACCAACAAGGGACTCCTTCCAGTAGCTCCACCCACTCGGCAGATAACTTTATGAAATTCTTTAAAAAGAAAATTGAAGTCATTACAAAGGAGATTAAAGACAATGCGTCCCAGCTGGAGGCATGTCTTAATGAAATTAAACAATGGATGTCCACTAACTTTTTGCAACTCAACGGGAAAAAAACGGAAATGCTGATTATCGGTCCTGCTAGACACCGACCTCTGTTTAATAACACAACTTAAACATTTGACAACCAAACAATTAAACAAGGGGACTCTGTAAAGAATTTGGGTATTATCTTTGACCCAACTCTCTCGTTTGAGTCACACATTAAGAATGTTACTAAAACGGCCTTCTTTTATCTTCGTGATATCCCTAAAATTCGCTCCATTTTGTCCACTAACGATACTGAGATCATTATCCATGCGTTCGTTACGTCTCGCCTCGATTACTGTAACGTATTATTTTCTGGTCTCCCCATGTCTAGCATTAAAAGATTACAGTTGGTATAAAATGCAGCTACTAGACTTTTGACAAGAACAAGAAAGTTTGATCATATTACGCCTATACTGGCTCACCTGCACTGGCTTCCTGTGCACTTAAGATGTGACTTTAAGGTTTTACTACTTACGTATAAAATACTACACGGTCTAGCTCCATCCTATCTTGCCGATTGTATTGTACCATATGTCCCGGCAAGAAATCTGCGTTCAAAGGACTCCGGCTTATTAGTGATTCCCAGAGCCCCAAAAAAGTCTGCGGGCTACAGAGCATTTTCCATTCGGGCTTCAGTACTCTGGAATGCCCTCCCGGTAACAGTTCGAGATGCTACCTTAGTAGAAGCATTTAAGTCTCACTTTAAAACTCATTTGTATACTCTAGCCTTTATATAGACACCCTTTTTAGACCAGTTGATCTGCCGTTTATTTTCTTTTTCTCCTTTGTCCCACTCTCCCTTGTGGAGGGGGTCCGGTCCGGTGGCCACGGATGAAGTACTGGCTGTCCAGAGTTGGGACCCAGGATGGACCGCTCGTCCAGAGTCGGCACCCAGGATGGACCGCTCGCCTGTGTATCGGCTTGGGACATCTCTGCGCTGGTGATCCGCCTCCGCTTGGGATGGTTTCCTGTTGGCTTCACTATGGACGGGACTCTCGCTACTGTGTTGGATCCACTTTGGACTGAACTCTCACGGTTGTGTTGGATCCACTATGGATTGACCTTTCACAGTATCATGGTAGACCCGCTTGACATCCATTGCTTTCGGTCCCTTAAAGGGGGGGTTGCCCAAATATAAGGTCCTCTCCAAGGTTTCTCATAGTTATCATTGTCACTGTCACCGACGTCCCACTGGGGTGAGTTTTCCTTGCCCTTATGTGGGCTCTACGGAGGATGTCGTTGTGGTTTGTGCAGCCCTTTGAGACACGGGTGATTTAGGGCTATATAAATAAACGTTGATTGATTGATTGATTAATTGATTGATTGAAAATGGATGGATAATATAATATAATATAACAGTATATATTGTATACTGTATACGTAATATGTAAATATTACATATGTGATATTTTATGTTGCTAATATGGTACATTTTTAGTCTACTTAATACCTGCATTATCCTTTCCATCTTACCCTTTCCATCCTTTGAAACTGAGCTATTGTGTGGAACAATTTCGCTTGTGAATCAATAAAGTTTGTCTAAGTCCAAGTCTAATTATTGACTTGTGTGATGTGCTAATCAGGAACATTTGGTCAATGCATGACTGCAAGCTAATCGATGCTAACCTGCTATTTTATATTGCATCATTATACTTTGTTTATAGGTATATTTGAGCTCATTTAATTTCCTTTACTTATGTCCTCGGTGTGTTTAATTTACATTTGTATATATATATATATATATATATATATATATATATATATATATATATATATATATATTCTTTTTTTCAAGAATACATTTTCATCTCTGGCTTTTGTAACCTGTAACCAAGGGGTGTCCAACTCATTTTAGATTGGGGGCCACATGAAGAAAAATCTACTCCCAAGTGGGCCGGACCGGTAAAATCATGGCACGATAACTTAAAAATAGAGACAACTTCAGATTGTTTTCTTTGTTTAAAAATTTAACAAGCACATTCTGAAATTGTACAAATCATAAGATCATTGTTTTTGTTTTTTTATCAATCAATCAATCAATGTTTACTTATATAGCCCTAAATCACTAGTGTCTCAAAAACTTACATGTTGCGGTTGATAATATTCTGTCTTTATTTTTCGTTATTTATATTTTCTAAATATTGTATGTGATAATATTCATCAGTCAACTCATTGGTGTTAATTTTGAATCCGTCACGATAAAAAAATATTCTATCAAAATCAAATTATGTAGTTTGCTCAAATTATGTAGTCTGCTCATTTTCCTCGACTGGTGCACTAACATTATATGTTGTTGTTTTTTAACACATATTTTCTCATCATATCCAAAGATACAAAGAATTTCTATTGCGACATCCAGTGGACACATTTAGAACAGCTGTTTTTATTCCATTCAAAAATTTCAGGTTAATTTTTATACTTAGCAAACTCCTCTCGCGCGCCGGTTAAAACTTGTTTGCGGGCCTGATCCCGCCCTCGGGCCCGGCCTTACATTTGACCCCCCTGCTGAAACCTATTTTGAAAAGGTATTATCATTTCAATACCAAATAACATCCCAACAACTGGTTTAACTCGAGAATCCATTCTGATTCGAATCGTCACCTCAAGAATCGGAATCGGACCGTGAGTTGTTTTACGATCCACATCCCTGTTAACCTGACTCTCGTCAGATCCTTGTAGTTCGCTGAGCTCCACACAAGGATCTGGGACTTCTCAATAGGAGATGTATTTCAGAAGGCAGGGCCTTGTAAAAAAAAATCATTGTATGTGATTGGATAAACCACTTGTCCGTTATCTTGAATGACGTGCTACTTCAACCACTCACATCAAAATCAACCCGTGACGCTGGGAAATCTAAAACAGAACAGCCGACATTTCGGGTAACGACAGAGCAAAAAGTTAGAGAACTTTTACTGAAACAACACAGCAATGTCAATAGACCATCGATGTCGTTTGTGCAAAGAAAATCAAAACTTTCAAAACAATTCTCTGTTCAACCTTTTTAATAATTGGTATTCGATAGATTCGCCAAAACAGTTGCAATAGCAGAATCGATGTCCTAGCTGCGTGCCGCCATTGTTGTTTGAATCCAAAAGTTGCCTCGGCGCTACGTCACATCTATGAAATCCCGCCTGGCGATCTTGATTGGTTCATTATTTTTTGCTATTTTGAAGAAGTTTGCATTGCCCTCGATCCCAGATCCTTGTGTGGAGCTCAGTGAACTACAAGGATCTGGCGAGAGTCAGGTTACATCCCTGTTTCATATAGTGAATACTGTATCTATGTCCTAGCATGTAGCATGTAGCTAATGAGGTCCTGGCGTTGGATAGCAGTTCAAAAGACTTGTTTACCAGACATAACAATCCGTCATCCTGTTTCTTAATGACTTCATGGGCTGACGGTTATCACTGCAATGCAGGGAAGTGGCAAAAAAGTGTGCATGAGGTCAACTATTGTTTGCGTGACAACGGTGTCGGAGGTCAAGGCTGCGCCGTCGAGCTTTAGTGCGCTTTGTTTCCAGGTTTCCAGAAAGAAACCGGAGTAGTTCCGTTCCCTTCAAGCTGTGGCCACACAATAATAAAAAAACAAACATCTCTGCGGACTCCAAAGTCCCCGAGTTCTCTCTGAAGAACACAGAAACATGTGAATAAACAGCATCAATGGCTTCTCATCATACATTCTTGCAGTGATCAGCTCTTTTCCCTCCCCCAGATTACAGGTCACATGTCCGAGCAGAGATTGTGATGACACAAACCAACACTTCCTGCTGACTAATTTCTGTTTTCGCAGCACTTGCGCCTACTGTAGCACCCAGAGCGACTTGGGGAGGCCATTGTGTAGGATTTGTTTGTTTAACGGCAGCCTTAATTGTCTTGTCCCTTTAAAGATGGGCCTTGCCTCCCTCCCTGAGTTAGTTAGTTCCACGGGAACTCCTGCTGGGAATGATGGGGAAAACACATGTTGGCATTGTGCATGTTTCCTCACATACATGTAGCTGCATTGTTTCATTGAAGTAAAGGAACAGCACTTGTATTGATAACAAGAGTAGGGAAAAGGCTATTTCTGTTTAGTCCCCCCAAAAATATTGTAAAAAAAACTTTAAAGTAGGGCTGGGCGATATATCGATGTACTCAATATATTGCGGGTTTGTCTCTGTGCGATATAGAAAATGACTATATCGTGATAATAAAGTATACGTTCTCACGCAGTTGCTTTTAGCTGCTGGCATTACACTACAGGCTCTTCTCACTCTTTGTCGTCGCTCCTTCTCACAGACAGCAAGTGCACTTTCTTACATATGTCACATACGTATATGCCCTCGCGGAGCAGAGAGGTAGAAGCATGGGTAACGTTAGCTGTGGTGCGAGCGGTAATACGAGAGAAAGAAGGTGCGAATCTGGTAACAAATGAAGGAATAATTAATTTCCAAGAAAGACAGCAGGGGGTCCATCGTCTGGCGGTGGTTTGGCTTCAAGTGGGAATATGTCGAACAGACAACCGTAATTTGTCGAGTGTGGGGCAAAATCGTTGCTACAAAAAGTAGCATTACTGCTAATATGTAGCATCATTACAAAAGTTACCTGCTAGATAATGAAGAGTGCTTACTCCGCATTTCAACATCTCCATTTGGTGCCACACACCCACACTATCAAAATGCAGAGGCATACATTTGCAGATAAACACCGTATGAAAAAAAAAGTCAACAACTAGAGGAGATAATGTCCACAGTAACCTACCACATAGCGAAGGACAAACACTACTTGATTTCCTATTATGCAGCTCATTTTTATTTCTTGTGTGACATCATGCACAAAAGTGCACGTTATTTGTTTTAAACTATTGTAGTTGCGTTCTGTACAAAAAGTGCACTTTAATTTAGTGTTGTTTTGATATGTCATCTTGGTGACATCCTGCACAAAAGTGCACTAAAAGCTTGTTTTAAAATGTCTCTGACAATCTTAAACTTTCTGTTTTGAAATGACATGAATGTTTGTGCCACTGCTTAATAACTGTTTAATAAATACAGTTTTGGTCAATTGACTTAGTTGTGATTTTCCTCTCTGCATGAAAGTTAAATATGAGCATATTTTAATGTAGTATGAACAAGAATGTTTTAATGTAGACACATAGAATCATCATACTGCTGTGATTATATGCATCAAGTGTTCATTCAAGGCTAAGGCATAGATATATATCGTGTATCGTGACATGGCCCAAAAATATTGAGATATTAATAAAAGGCCATATAGCCCAGCCCTACCTTAAAGTTCTATACATTTTTTGTATTTCTTAAAATATGTATTTATTATCAGTGTAATAATTTATTTAGTAGTTATGCAAATGTCCTCACATACAGATGTGCCATCTATTAAAGTAAAGGAACAGGATCTATATATAACAGAGGAGATTTGGAAAAGTAATACAAAAAAAATACAAAAATATTTGATCAAATGATATTTTTAAAATAAAAAATAAAAAAGTATTAATTTATTGTATTTTTAATCATATTTATTTATTATCAGTGTATTTTTAAATTTAGTAGTTAAATTATTCATCTTTCAATATATCTTTTTTAATCTTAAAAAAAATATTAATTTATTTTATTTAAAAACAATTATTTATAATTTATGTATTTTTAAAATGTAGTTAGTTTAGTTGTGCATGTTTCCTCTTTATACAGCTGTGCTGTCCATTAAGTAAAGGAACAACACCTACTGTAAGTCGTTAAGCAAAAGTGCATGGGGACATTCAGAAATGTAATAAAACAATAAGAAAACATTTGAATTTCGTCAAAAAATATTATACATTAAAAAAAAAGTCATTTATTGCATTTTTTAAACATATTTATTTATTATTACTGTAAAATGTTTCATTTTTTAATTAATTTTATTTTTTTTATATTAATTTATTGTATTCAAAAAACAATTATTCATAATTCATGATTTCTGTTTGAATTTAGTCATTTTAGTTGTGCAGGATTTCTCACGAACAGCATCTAACTTGTCAATAAGAGTGCATAAGAAACAGCTCCATCACCCCCCGCCATCCCAGAGGTACAAGCGGTAGAAAATGGATGGATGGATGTTCGAATTGCTTTCTTATCAATTTCTTGTTTTGTGGAAATACTGTCAAAGCGGTTTGGGCTCCTTAAAAAGGGGTAGAAAAGCGCTACAGAAGAGCAGCCCATTTACCATTTACCATTTGTGTTTTTGAAAAATTATCATCAATTATCAATGTGTTTTTAAATTGGTGCTTGTTTCTTCACGTAAAGCTGCTTTCGCAGAACAGCATCTGATTTGTTTACAAGAGTGCATAGGGAAAAACTGTATTTTAAAAATAATTTTAAAAAAAACTGTATTTTAATATTAAGATTAATAAAAAAAATATTGTAAATTATTTTTGGGTAAATGTATTGTATTTTGTGAAAATATTAATTTAATATACGTTTTTTTTAACCTAATAATTAACTTAATAGCCGCTTCACTGTCAGTTTAAGTAAAGAAACAGCATCCTACTTGATAAACAAGAGGAAGGGGAAAGCTACATTTTGAAATGTATTCAAAAAATATTATTTACATTAAAAAAAGGATTAATATATTAAATTTTTCTACATTTTTGTATGAATTAATTATAGCATTTTTTAATTTTTTTTAATTTGTGCATATTTCGTCTTGTACAGCTTCACTGCCTATTCATAGAGCTTCTGGCTTGTTGACAAGCGTGTGGAAAAAGCTTCAATTTTTAAATAAATTTTCCCGCAAAATCATTCTTTCAAATAATTCTTGAAAATGTATACATTCATTTAATTTAGAAGAATATATTTATTTATAAATTATTTATTTTTAATTTATTGCATGTGTAGTCCGTAGGAAAATAGCATGCACAGTGCTTGGTGAAAAACTACATTTGAAAATTCCTTCAGTCTTGGAATTACATTTTTAAATCAATTTATTGTATGTTTCCAACATATTTATGTATCATTGGTGTATCTATTTAATTTAGTAGTTGTACAAGTTTTTCTCAAATACTGTACATCTTCACAGTCTATTCAAGTAGTGGAACACCATCTAAATTGTTAACAAGTGTGAGAATAAAGCTATTTTTAGGGACCGATGTCCCTTTGGGACAGAGGACCCTATTAAATTTCTAAAGTTTTATTATTATTCTTTATTAGGGACCGATGTCCTTTTGGGACAGAGGACCCTATTGAATTTTTAAGGTTTTATTATTACTATTATTATTATTAGGGACCGATGTCCCTTTGGAACAGAGGACCCAATTGAATTTCTAAGGTTTTATTATTATTATTATTTATTATTATACCGCCGATTGGCCCTGCGATGAGGTGGCGACTTGTCCAGGGTGTACCCCGCCTTCCGCCCGATTGTAGCTGAGATAGGCGCAAGCGCCACCTGCAACCCCAAAAAGGGAATAAGCAATAGATAATGGATGGATTATTATACCGCCGCCTCTTTGAGCTGTAATTTGATCACCAAAACTCACCAAATTTGACACACACATCAGGACTGGCAAAAATTGCGATCCAATCAAAAAACCAAATCCCAAAACTCAAAATTGCGCTCTAGCGCCCCCTAGGAAGAAAACACAGACAAAACTGTCTGTAACTTCCAGTAGGAATGTCGTAGAAACATGAACCAAAAACCACTACGTAGGTCTCAGTTAGACCAATATTTCATCCTATGACACCCCCCGGCTAAAATCAACAGGTTTACTTTTCCCACTTCAATGCATCCATCCATCCATCCATTTCCTACCGCTTATTCCCTTTTGGGGTCGCGGGGGGCGCTGGCGCCTATCTCAGCTACAATCGGGCAAAAGTTGGCTAAAAAATGTTGTTTTGTTTTTTTTCAAACATTATCTTCTCTGAGGCCGTATGTCGTTTCGGCTTCAAATAAGAACAGAAGAGAGATGGAACCCTTCTGATTAAAAGTCAAAGAAATAGTTTTAATTACTACCCCGGTTTGGATTTTATGAGCCCGCAAAGAACCATTGCGCTGCTGCTGTTGTCACAAAATGGCGGCTTTCTGCTCAGACAAAACCGTAGGACTGTCATACACACATGAAACTAAAATCTCAATATAGGTCTCAATGAGACCTATATTTCATACACTGACCGCCCCCAACTAAAATCAACAGGAAGTTTGCTATTCCCACTTCAATACAACAACTGCATTACATTCACCATGCATTACAGTCTCAAAATGGAGGCAACAAGGCGTCCTTATAAAATGCCCAAACCACTTTACAACTGTTATTATTATAAGACTGATGTATAACACATGTGTATACAACTTATTCACTGTGTAATAATGCTTCCATCCATCTTCTACCGCTTATCTGGGCTTGGGTCGCGGGGGCAGCAGCTAAAGCGGTCCTGTCCATCGCTGCTTGCAGCTTTAACTACTTATGTATTTTTAAATCTAGTATTTTCTTTACATACATAACGCATCTAACTTGTTAACAAAAGTAAAGAAAAAGCTAAATTTTAAAATGTATAAAAACATTCTTTGTATATCAATCAATCAAATAATCAATCAATAAACCAAAGTTTATTTATATAGCCCTTAATCACAAGTGTCTCAAAGGGCTGCACAAGCCACAACGACATCCTCGGCTCAGATCCCACATCAGGGCAAGAAAAAAACTTAACCTAATGGGCACAATGAGAAACCTTGGAGGGGACCGCAGATGTAGGGACCTACATTTCTTTACAATTGATCAATTTATTGTATTTAAAAAAATATTCATTTTTCATTGATGTGTTTTTAAATATACAAAACCCAAAACCAGTGAAGTTGGCACGTTGTGTAATTCGTTAATAAAAACAGAATACATTGATTTACAAATCCTTTTCAACTTATATTCAATTGAATAGACTCCGAATACAAGATACTTAATGTTCAAACTGAAGAACTTTTTTTTTTTTTTGGGGTGCAAATAGTCTTTAACTTAAAATTTAATGGCAGCAACACATTGCAAAAGAGTTGGCACAAAGGCATTTTTACCACTGTGTTACATGGCCTTTCCTTTTAACAATACTCAGAGGACACCAATTTTTTAAGCTTTTCAGGTGGAATTCTTTCCCATTCTTGCTGGATGTACAGCTTAAGTTGTTCAACAGTCCGGGGTCTCCATTGTCAAATTTTAGGTTTCATATTGCGCCACACATTTTCAATGGGAGACAAGTCTGGACTACAGGCAGGCCAGTCTAGTACCCACACTCTTTTACTATGAAGCAACACTGTTGTAACACGTGGCTAGGCATTGTTTTGCTGAAATAAGCAGGGGCTCCCATGATAACGTCGCTTGGATGGCAATATATGTTTCTCCAAAACCTGTACGTACGTTTCAACATTAATGGTGCCTTCACAGGTGTGTAAGTTATCCATGCCTAGGGCACTAAACCAGAGGTGGGACCAAGTGATTGTTTTGCAAGTCACAAGTAAGTCTCAAGTCTTTGCCCTCAAGTCCCGAGTCAAGTCCCAAGTCCTGCATTTTGAGTTTCGAGTCATTTCAAGTCCTTTTAACCACAGACTAATATATTTACACAAATTGTGTATGCTTTTGAAACGCTGTATGTATTTATTATAAAAAAAAGTGTGCTGACATTGCACTTCATAATAGCACTATTAACAAGTTCTTTTAAACATTTAACTCATTCCTTTACAGAATGAACACATTTGAAAAAAACAATTGCAACTGTACTTATTTGCACAAAGGTGTTAACATTGTATTTCCATGGAATATTTCATTGTAACTAGTTCCACAGCAGTCTCCATTCTGTTCTTACCTTATCTTATTGATCTCATCTCATACTGTATGTGTGTTGATGTGTGCGTACACATGAAAAACATAACAAATACATGAAAATAACAAGGAACAGAGTTGTACTTTTTAGATTTCACGGCCCAATGAAATATGTACACATATTCTTAATATAGTATACATTTTAACTGACCTTTATTGGACTTTGTTTGTCTTTTTGTAGGTGGCTAAAATACACGGTGCTGCTGACCACCGTCTAACGTTACGTTACTGTGTGTGATACATTGACTAACGCAACATTATTTGTAGGTACCTCATGCAACCCTGCTTAAAAAAAAATCACTTGACAAAAAGTATGAATAAAGTAGCAAACTGCAGTGGACGCAACAGATTGTCGTGTTTGCAATGAGGTTATAACCATAGACATATTATAAGTAGATGCAGCATTGGCTGCTGTGACGTGAGCAATTTGGCCGCATTCTTGAAGTGGTGATGAGGAGCCGGCGAGCAGCCTCAACTGAAATTTGACAGGTAGAAAACAAAGAGGCTGGGATGGTGTTCAGCGTTTTCCTTCTCAAATGAGCGGTCTGTTGAAAATAGGAATCGGGGGATTACTTTTCACAAATAAGATTTAACATTAATATGGTTGTATTTTGTGAAAAGAATATTACCACAGAGTTGAGAAAGAGCAAAGATCTTCAATTTGTATGTGAAAATCACAAAGAAATCTTCTGGGGGAGGATGATGCCCCTACAGGTATTTGGTTTACAAACTTTCAGCCCCACCTAAAACAAAATTCACCAGCCGCCACTGATTATGATGCATTCTCATTTTAGGCAAAGTATAAGACAATACTTTCTTAACAGTAAAATTGTAACCAGGAATAAGTCTTCAAGTAACAATATTCAAATACTAACATTGTTTGGTAAGAAAGAATTTGCTTTTATTCTGAATCCAGTGAAACAGATTGGTGGTTTTAGCTGATATAAAGACTTTCAGGTCTTTATATATGTTTATGTTTAAGTATTTGGCAGACACTTTTATCCAAAACAAACTTACAGGAAAAATACATATAAAACAATCACTGTAAACATGATCATTTAAGGGAAGAATGTAATACAAAATATTAATACAAAGTGTCAAGACAGAATAAACTCTGCTGTTGCAGCAACAGAGATACAATCTATAAGATATATGTATATATTTAATGTATTCATACATTGTTTACGTAGGATATATGCATGTATATATAACCTAATTATATTATTTCTTCAACATAAAAATAGCTGACCGTTTTTTCCCCCCTTTTTGGGTTTATTATTCCCAGTTTTGATCTTGGACGTCTAGTCATTTATAGAATATAAGAATATTCTATTACTGTTAAGCAAACTATGAACACGCCCAAAAATTTGTCCTTTATCATAGTTACACGTATTACAAAAATCGCGTGAATATCAGTGGTATTCAGTGAGGTAAAATAAACTAAATGCGTTGACAGTTCATTGCTCCTGCCAAATGAATTGCACTCAGTGGAGCGGATCAACACTCCAAGATGGCGGCCCCGCGTCACGTCAGCGCCAGTAGCGCGCCATCCTGTGTCTACTTATAAGATGTCTATGGTTCTAATGTTAGCACTAGTGAGTTTACAGCCTCACTGATTTAACTAAACAGCAAATAAAAGTTACGTTACTCAGCCAATAAATGTTAACTTACATTCAAAACTTACCCTTCTTTGTGCATCTTCAAATGTCGAACGAAGTTGGAAGTTGTTGCGTGTCTGTCTGTAATCTTCGAACGAACCGCATGCTTTGCATACTGGAATTCATTTTTTGTTGACCAAGTCGTAGTTTTAATCCCCGAACGAAACAATTTTTGGCATAACTTTTCCTCACTGGCGCGTTGTTTTAGAGCTCTTTTTCGTTGGTTTTCATGCAATTTGATTGGCTAAATGCTGTGTGACGAAAATAACATGGATGTAATTTGATTGGCTGTTGTTCTGACAGGTAGCGCGCACACTGTTATCGCACACACGCTGACACACACGGACAGATACGGAGCGCCCCTGAATAACTTTTTAATTGTTGGGTTTTGGGGAAAGTAGCAAGTCATGTCAAGTCAAAAGCCTCAAGTCCAAGTCAAGTCACAAGTCATTGATGTTAAAGTCTAAGTCGAGTTGCAAGTCCTTTTACATTTTGTCAAGTCGAGTCCAAAGTCATCAAATTCATGACTCGAGTCTGACTCGAGTCCAAGTCATGTGACTCGAGTCCACACCTCTGCTAAATACACCCCCATGCTGGCTTTTGAACTTTGCGCCTATAACAATCCGAATGGTTCTTTTCCTCTTTGGTCCGGAGGACACAATGTCCATAGTTTCCAAAAACAATTTGAAATGTGGACTTGTCAGATCACTGAACACTTGTCCAATTTGCCTCAGTCCATCTTTGATGAGGTCGGCCCAGCAAATACGGTGGCGTTTCTGGGTGTTGTTGATAAATGGCTTTTGCTTTGCATAGTAGAGTTTTAACTTGCACTTACAGGTGTAGTGACCAACTGTAGTTACTGACAGTAGTTTTCTGAAGTGTTCCTAAGCCCCTGTGGTGATAGCCTTTACACATTGATGTCGCTTTTTGATGCAATACCGCCTAAAGGATCGAAGGTCACGGGCATTCAATGTTGGTTTTCAGCCTTGCTGCTAACATGCAGTGATTTCTCCAGATTCTCTGAACCTATTGATGATATTACAGACCATAGATGGTGAAAAGCTGGTTGAGAAATGTTGTTCTTAAACAATTTGCTCACGCATTTGTTCACAACGTGGTGACCCTCGCCCCTTTCTTGTTTGTGAATGACTGAGCATTTCATTGAAACTGCTTTTATAACTAATCATGACACCCACCTGTTCCCAGTTAGCCTGTCCACCTGTGGGATGTTCCAAATAAGTGTTTGATGAGCATTCCTCAACTTTCTCAGTTTTTTTTGCCACGTGTGCCAGCTTTTTTGAAACATGTTGCAGGCATCAAATTGCAAATGAGCTAATATTTGCAAAAAATAACAACGTTTAACAGTTTGAACATTTAGTATATTGTCTTTTAGGTGTATTCAATTTAAGCACATGCATTTTCTAAACAATTGCGAAAAATTTATTAAATATTGATGTTTTATTATATTTTATTTGTGCCGGTCACTTAGCAGGCTACTTTCTGGTTCGCTAGAATGGAATATATAAATTCACATGTGAGGATACACATCATATCTGATACACAACAGAGCCCCGTAGTGGAATCCAACACATTCCATACTTGCTGGGAGTGTTTTTGGGGGGGTTATATTACCAGAAGTTTCTCACTGAGTTCCGCATTTTTGTTGCCAGGCAACCACATATCACTTTTTTGGGGAGTATCATGACAATTTAGTAGGACAACTATTTGGTGGTAGAATACAATGAAAGAGTTCTTGAAAGTACTTCATACAAAAAAACTACAAAATCTGTCTAGCAATAACACAGGTTTGCTTTGCTTTCATGGAAAAAACTAAGAAATGCAAAAGTATACAAAATATTGCTAATTACATGGAATTTCTGCCTGGCAAGAATATATACATTTTTTGTGTCTGCATCTTTTGTTTGAACTGCTTTATGCCTAAAACATAGAGGTCCAGTATGATTTTAAACTGATAAAAGTACTTCACCCTTCAAGATATAAAAGGAGCTTGTATTTAAAATTTGCAAAATGAATTCCGCCTAGCAACAAGTGGATACGGAAAGGACCTGAAAACCAGATTTATACGTTTTCTTCCTTTTCGAGGGGAAATGTGTAATCTATAGTGGATTCTTGTCCTCAGCGGAACCAACGTTTTCCAAAAACTGGAGAAAAAAACTAAACTCTTTCAGACTCTTTCATCTCAGCTTCAAATGGGAATGGGATTAATCCGATTTGAGATGGTAAAGATTTTGGACACAAGGTAAATCCCGCACGTCCAGACTGTGACCTTTAACCTCCTTTGCAGGGCCCGTTTGTGGATTTCAACAAAAAACGCCTTCAGTAATTATCACATGATAAGATGTGGGTGACACCCCCCCTCCTTTCTCCTCCAACTTGAACCCACAACGCCTCTCGTACAAGGCAAGCGTACAAGCGGCAAAAGCAGCCTGGAATGAAGCCAAACAGTCCCCAGTTCCCACATCAGGAAAAATCCCTGGCAAATGATCCTGAACCACACATTTGTACATCTCCAGCAAGTATGCCTTATCTGTGTGGGACGTTGAGTCGCCACAAGAAAAAAATGTGTTAGTTGCGTAACATGAAATTGAACATCGAGTCAACAATCCATAGTCTGAAAGAGGAACATGCTTTTTTAAGATAGACAAAACAGACAAGGATTTAGTGGCCTTGTTCCCTTTAGGGTGCGTCTACAACCCTACACTCCTTAGACACAGCAAGCTGCCTCCACATGACCTCCTTCCTGGCAAGTCAGTCCACAAACACAAAAGTCCAAAGGAAATACTGTAAATTACATTTACCCTCAAGCGCAGACCTACCTGCAAAATGAAACGTCCACCAATGGAAATGTTTTCGACATATTGCAAAAAATGAAACACTAATTCATTGGGATGAATAGGCCTGGGCTGATAACAAATTTTGCTTAACGCTATATTGAAGTACAAATTATAGCCATTATTTTTATGAGGCCATATTAAACATTGATATCATGATAATAGATAATAATAATGTAGGGTTGTCCTGATACCAATATTTCAGTATTGGTACCAGTACCAAAATGTATTTTGATACTTTTTGGTACTTTTCTAAATAAGGGGGACCACAAAAATGGCATTAATGGCTTTATATTAACAATAAATCTTCGGGTACATTAAACATATATTTCTTATTGCAATCGAAGAACAATTTTGACGTTAAAGTTATTGTTAAAAACTTAAAGTACCAATGATTGTCACACACATACTAGATGTGGCGAAATTCTCTGCATTTGACCCATCACCCTTGATCACCCCTTAAAATAGTCAACATACTAGTCATAAGTAAGTACGCAAACAAAGCCTACTAATTTGTCTGCTGACGTATATAGTAACATATGTCATTTGCTATTCTATTATTTTGTCAAAATTATGCGGGACAAGCTGTAAAAGTTGATTATTGATCTACTTGTTCATTTACTGGTAATATATGGTTATTTTCCATTTCAACGTGTTCCGTTTCAACATGTATTATTACACTTCTGTTAAAATTAGAGATGTCCGATTATATCGGCCTGCCGGTATTATAGGCCGATAAATTTTAAAAAATGTAATATCGGAAATTATCGGTATCGGTTTCAAAATTATCAGTATGGGTTTTAAAAACAAAGTAAAATGTATGACTTTTTAAAATGCCGCTGTGTACACGGACGTAGGGAGAAGTACAGAACGCCAATAAACCTTAAAGGCACTGCCTTTGCGTGCCAGCCCAGTCACATAATATCTACGACTTTTCACAAACACAAGTGAATGCAAGGCGTACTTGGTCAACAGCCATACAGATCACACTGAGGGTGGCCGTATAAACAACTTTAACACTGTTACAAATATGTGCCACACTGTGAACCCACAACAAACAAGAATGACAAACACATTTCGGGAGAACATCCGCACTGTAACACAATATAAACACAAAAGAACAAATACCCAGAACCCCTTGCAGCACTAACTCTTCCGGGACGCTACAATATACACCCCCCCCCCCACCTCAACCCGGCCTTCCCGAACCCCGCCCACCTCAACCTCCTCATGCTCTCTCAGGGAGAGCATGTCCCAAATTCCAAGCTGCTGTTTTGAGGAATGTTAAATAAAATAATGCACTTTGTGACTTCACCTCTGCCATCGTGTGGTTCCCCGGCGCCACAGTTCGGGACAAGCATCGATTGCAGCGCATCGTACGTGCTGCTGAGAAGGTGATTGGCTGTAAACTCCCACCCCTCCAGAACCTGTTCTCCTCCAGTTCCAGGAGGCGTGTGATCACAGCTGACTCTTCTCACCCTGGACACAAACTATTCTCCCCTCTCCCCTTAAGGCAGGAGACTACGGTCCATCCAGACCCACACCTCCCGCCACCTGAACAGTTTTTTCCCCTCGGCCATCAGGCACATGTAAAATAACAAGATCTGATAGCTCAGTTACAGCTCACGTTATTCTATTCTGTGTTATATATTTTCATGTTGCACGATTGCGCCAAGTAAAATTCCTAGTTTGTGAACCCGTCCACAAACAATGGAAATAAAAATTCTTATGATTCTGATCTCAGGGCAGACACTCTAACCACAAGGCCCCTGATATTAATAGGTACTGCAGCCCCCTGCGCTTATGATATACCTATTTCTTTTTTTATTCTCTCTTTTAATAACGATTCTTAGTCGATTCAAACTATTTTTTTTCATTATTTTTATTTAATTTTTTAAATTTGTCCTGTCCAGCCACTCGGGGAACTATATAGTTGCTGGAGATCAGGTGTCTCTGACACGCGGCCCGCGGGCCAATAGTGGCCCGCAAGACGTTATTTTGCGGCCCCCACATTAATATGAAAGTTTAATGTCAGTGTGGCTCGCAAGTAATATATGAATGCCACTTGACAGCGCTGTGTTATTCGGGTCCAAAATGGCTCTTTCAACGTTCTGGGTTGCCTATCCCTGCATTAGTGGAAAAGCGGCAAAGGAGTGAAAGCGACAGAGACATTGCCATGGAGACGAGAGTTTTCTTACGTGCCTGGCTGCTGTCACACCGCGACACCTGTCCGTCAGTAACAACCGTCTCGATAACCTGCACCAACTCAAACCGTTTTTTTAATATTGTTTAATTTGCATTGCCTCACACGATGAACATTACATATAGGGCTGGGCCATATATCGATATACGCGATATAGAAAATGACTATATCGTGCTATTCGAGTATACGTTCTCACACAGTTGTTTTTACCTGCGGGCATTACATCATAGGCTCTTCTTCACTCTTTCTTGTACCTCATTCTCATGGAGACATAAAACAAGCGCACCTTCTTAAATACGTCACACACGTGCAACGTCATACGTCACCTATGTATACGCCCTCGCGGAGCAGAGAGGTAGCAGAACGGGTAACGTTAGCTGTGATGCTAGCCGAGCCGTGCGAGTGGTAATACGAGAGAAAGAAGGTGCGAATCTGGTAACAAATGAAGGAAGAATTAATTCCCAAGAAAAACAGCAGGGGTCCATTGTCTGGCGGCGGTTCGGCTTCAAGCGTGAAGATGTCGAATAGAAAACTTTATGTGTCAAGTGTGGGGAACAAGCACAAATATATTCAACAACCCCAAACATGTCTTTTTCAAAGCCTGCAGTGAAGAGAAAGGTTAGTGATGAGCAAAGACAATTCCAGGAAAAGTGGGAGATGGAATATTTATTTGTTGAGCACAGGGTCACCCCGACGTGTCTTATTTGCACAGAGAAAGTAGCGGTGCACAAGGGATACAATTTGAAACGTCATTATACAACTAGATAGGTTGAGGAGTATGCACAATTTTTTTCTAAGAAATCTTTTCTTGCGGCCCAGCCTCACCCAGACTCTGCATTCTGGGGCCCCCAGGTAAATTGAGTTTGAGACCCCTGCTGTAGATGCATATATCTGCTGTACAGATTTACTTTACAAAAGAGAAGTGTGGGATACATCTTTTATTGTCTTATTTTCATTTGACTCTGTTTCAATGTAATACAAACATATCCTTGTTCGTTGGATACTTTAGTTCTGTGCAATACTACAAATTTAGGTATCGATCCACTGCTATTACTGACACTTCAAATTTAAGGATCATTAAATTATTTAATTTCCGTCCACCTTCTTCCGCTTATTAAGGTTGGGTCACGGGGGCAGCAGCCTAAGCAGAGAAGCCCAGACTTCCCCCTCCCCAGCCACTTCGTCCAGCTCCTCCCGGGGGATCCCGAGGCGTTCTGAGGTCAGCCGTGAGACATAGTCTTCCCAACGTGTCCTTGGTCTTCCCCGTGGCCTCTTACCAATCAGGGAGGCATCCGGGGAGAAACCTGATGAAATGCCCGAACCACCTCATCTGGCTCCTCTGGATGTGGAGGAGCAGCGGCTTTACTTTAAGCTCCTCCCGGATGGCAGAGCTTCTCACTCTATCTATAAGGGAGAGCCCTGCCACCCGACGGAGGAAACTCATTTCGGCCGCTTGTTCCTGTGATCTTGTCCTTTTGGTCATAACCCAAAGTTCATGACCATAGGTGAGGATGGGAACGTAGATCGACCGGTAAATTGAAAGCTTTTCCTTCTGGCTCAGCTCCTTTTTCACCACGATGGATCGATACAAAGTCTGCATTACTGAAGACGCCGCACAGATCTGCCTGTCGATCTCACCATCCACTCTTCCCTCGCTCGTGAACAAGACTCTGAGGTACTTAAACTCCTCCATATGGGGCAGGGTCTCCTCCCCAACACAGAGATGGCACTTCACCCTTTCCCGGGCAAGAACCATGGACTCAGACTGGGATGTGCTGATTCTCATTTTAGTTTCCACACGGCTGCGAACCTATCCAGACTAAACTCAGATTAAATTTACAATTATAATCAGCCAAAACGCAGGATGGCGGTGTACTACTCAGTGGTCTGGTTAAAGTGTCCGCCCTGAGATCTGTAGGTTGTGAGTTCAAACCCCGGCCGAGTCATACCAAAGACTATAAAAAAATGGGACCCATTGCCTCCTTGCTTAGCACTCAGCATCAAGGGTTGGAATTGGGGGTTAAGCCACCAAAAATTATTCCCGGGCGCAGCACCGCTGCTGCCCACTGCTCCCCTCACTTCCCAGGGGATGGGTCAAAGGCAAAGGACAAATTTCACCACACCTAGTGTGTGTGTGACAATCATTGGTACTTTAACTTTAACAATATCAATGAAATATTTAAATTGTTTTTTTATTCACTTTAAGTACATTCAATAGTCTAAGCAAAATAACATCGAAAGGGCAAAATAACTAAACAAAAACTACTATTGACTCTGATTTATATCCTTTAGTTTTTGTCCTTGAAGTCCTTCTTTGTCCAGGGACTTATTTCCTGTTTGAAACAATAACAAAAAGGACAAAAAATTACTTTCAAGAGCTCTAGCTTCCGCATTAGCCTTATATGGTGTGTAGTGTAGCATGTTTAGCTATCCCTTGCCCTCCAGTGACAATGGTACATGTAAGTAACATACTTCATTTCCGCCATAGAGGCGAAGACCAGTTAGTGTCACCCTCACTAGTAAGGACAGTACATTGCCTTGAAGAAGATGTTTTGCACTGCACAGGGGTGTTAGCCGCTAGCAAGAATATTACATTAGTTGCCTTTAGGGAAGCGATCTCCGTTTGTCGCTGTCAGATTTGCGGGATACTAGAGTGTGTCATCAACATGCAGTATCACGATCTAACGATAGCAATAAATGCTCTATTGTCGGCCAAACTCATATTATGTATATCATATTCAATTCAATTCAAATAACTTCATTAATCCCTCAAGAGGCAAATAAATTTGAGCAGCAGGTTGTGGCGGTTCAGAAAGCCTACACATGGCCCACAATAATTAAATAGTCAATAAATACATAAAGAATACAACAAGCTGAAAAATTCAAAAGTTTAAAAGTCTGAGTGCAGAGGGGACAAATGTTTTGGAAAAGTGATTTGTTTTACACATAGGAAGGGCATACCGTCGCTCTGAAGGCAACAGAGAGAATTCACCCGCAATATAGTAAACCTATATTAGTGAATCTCAAACTGTGGTACATGTACCACTAGTGCACAGGTGTCAAACTCAAGGCCCGGGGGCCAAATGTGGCCCGCCACTTCATTTTAATTGGCCCTCGAAAGCCTGCAAATAGTATGTATCAATAAAGTACTGTAACTTTTCTTACTAAATGTATTCTTTCTTAAAAAAATATATGTACTCCATGTAATTGCAAATTATGTTAAATATAGTAAGTGGTAGAAAATGGATGGATGGATTGTGTAATTATGCAACAATATATTATCAAACATCCAAACCAGTTTTGAAATAGAAATAAATACTAATAATAATGATTTCAAAGCAAGTTATCCATCAAAGTGCGCAATGTAAAAGTAGCTACAGATTTCATGGTCAAATTGTGAAATTTACCATGGTTTTTACAGCATTTTTCTCTAAATGAAAAAAAGTGCACTTTTTTTACTGTAATAAACTGTGGTGCCGTTTTGGCATTTACAGTAATACGCAGAAAAATCTACAGTTGTTGATTTGCGGTAAAAAGAAACCAAACAAACTGGGAGCTCAGGTTTCAAAGGGTTACTGTAAAATTGCATTTTTTTTTATTTACAGAAAAAAAAAAAAGTAAATATTACAGTAAAATTCTGGCAACTGAGCTGCCTTTTTCTTCTTTTATTTACCATAAAAACAGAAGTACTGTTTTTCCACTTATAGTGATACACACACAATTTTGAGATGAAAATATTGCACCATATCATATTTTTTAACATTTTAGTTTAAAAAAAATGTACTAATAAAATGGATTTGAAAAATGTGTAATAATAGTATTCTCTGTTAGAAGCAGCCCTCCGGCGCCTGACATAACAATGACGTGGCCCTCAGTAAAAACAACTTTGACACCTCTGCACAAGTGGTACACCAAATAATCACTTAATAAATATTCACACACAGTGTTAACTGTTCAAACTGTGTGTAATGTTACAGTGGCCAAAAATATTAAATATACTTGATATTAAATGTACCTGGTAAATTAAACCTCTGTCTCATTTTAATGAATACTTAGGCTTACTACACTACTGTAGGTTATGCTGGATGGGCATTATAGTGGTACGTGGAGAGCCAAGTTTTTTCTGAGGTGGTATTTTAAAAGTTTGAGAACCACTGGTCTTTATCGTGAAACCCTACTTCCTGACTATGAAAACACACATGGGCAAACTGAAATTAATGTATACTCGCAAATTGGACTCAGAAGCGTAAGGAAAGAAGATATAACAACTAAAAGCCCAGTTATAATTATCAGCGGTGTACTAAACTGCAGATAATTTTTGTTGTTTAAAAAAAATTAATGTGATTATCATTATAGTTCTTAGAGATATTACAACATTGGTTCTATTGAATAAATAAATAAATGATAAATGGGTTGTACTTGTATAGCGCTTTTCTACCTTCAAGGTACTCAAAGCGCTTTGACACTGCTTCCACATTTACCCATTCATGCACACATTCACACACTGATGGAGGGAGCTGCCATGCAAGGCGCTAACCAGCACCCATCAGGAGCAAGGGTGAAGTTTCTTGCTCAGGACACAACGGACGTGACGAGGTTGGTACTAGGTGGGGTTTGAATGTAAAGAGACTTATGTTTGTCATTTCCACTTTGTCATGCACTCTATACGAATTTTTGAGTTTCTAAATTAAATTGTCATAAAGTATGTATAATGAATACTTGTTCACTTTCGAGTAACAACGACCGTGGATTGTTTTGGTTTTACAGAATTCATTATTGTTAAACTTTTATGACTGCACAAATGACCAACTTGCGATAAAGCATTGCGTTCCTATCTCAATGTCTGCATGTGACTTGGAAAGTCAAAACAAAGCCACTTTTCTGTGATAAATGTTCCCATCAGTAACCTTGCACTGACTAGACATCTAGTCTGCCTTTTCCGGTACAACATTCAAAATATACAGAAAGAGTTGCATATTTTTTAAATAATACACTCAGGAAGATTTGCATTGAGGCCTGCTTGTGTGCTTAACACTGATTATTTACATCGTACAAGTACATCTTCTTTTGCATAGAAACACGCAACTTGTAAGGCATGTTCTTACTACACCAATCATATAAGAAGAATCTAAAAGCTGCTGTGTTGCTATGAGCAAACTTTGCTCACTTTACACCACACTCGCCTCCCTAAAAGCAGCCGTAAGCCCCGTCCACGTCGGCCGGATGTCAGCTTTTAATACTTTTGCTCATCGATGGCCTCTCTGCACAGGGAGTGAGGATAACGTTCATCGGCATCCGCCTCACTGGCTCCATTGACAATAGTTTGGAGCTGGCATACCTAACATTTAACCTACTCAACACCACGCCAGCCCAGTCAGCAAATACAAAGAGTGAGAGGAAAGGGCAAAGAGGCCATGTTGACATCATGTACACACAGACCAAAAAAACAAAAATAAATAAAAAACAATGGCATGTATGCTATACAGAAGGGATTTGGTTGTTAATCTTTAGTGGAAAATTCTATATTTGTCAACCAGCATCATCCATCCATCCATTTTCTACCGCTTATTCCCTTTTGGGGTTGCGGGGGGCGCTGGTGCCTATCTCAGCTACAGTAGGGCGGAAGGCGGAGTACACCCTGGACAAGTCGCCACGTCATCGCAGGGCCAACACAGATAGACAGACAACATTCACACTCACATTCACACACTAGGGCCAATTTAGTGTTGCCAATCAACAACCTATCCCCAGGCAGGGGCGCCGAAAAGGGGGGGAAAAGGAGACAGATTCTAGGGGCCCATGATGGAGGGGGGCCCAGAGAGGCCCCTAATGATGATGAAATTATATGAAATTATGTGTTGGGGGCCCTGTAAAGATTATTTTCATGGGGCTCAAAATCCCTAGCGGCACCCCTGTCCCAAGGTGCATGTCTTTGGAAGTGAGAGGAAGCCGGAGCACCCGGAGGGAACCCACGCAGTCACGGGGAGGACATGCAAACTCCACACAGAAAGATCCTGAGCCTGGGATTGAACCCAGGACTGCAGGACCTTCGTATTGTGAGGCAGCCGCACAAACCCTTCTTCCACCGTGAAGCCCTCAGGTAGCATCTATGCATTTCGATTAGCAGACATTTGCTGCCTCCTTGTGGTCAAAACTGAACCTACTGTTAGGACCATTATCTGCTCTGTGTGGCTGTTTAAAAATACACACCTAAATTTCATAGAACATTGTAAAATGCTGTCTAAAAACTAAAAATCATGTCCTGTTTTTATATTTTGATTATCTTTTAAAAAAGGTGCATAACTGGCTTCGGAATGGAACATACCATTGTTCACAAACAGGGGGGAAGCTTGTTTTATTGTCCACAACAGTGTTTTTCAACCACTGTGCCGCGGCAGACTAGTGTGCCGTGAGATACTGTCTGGTGTGCCGTGGGAGATTATCTAATTTCACCTATTTGGGTAATGGAAGTTTGCAAATGATGTGTCGTTGTTGAGTGTCGGTGCTGTCTAAAGATCGGCAGAGTAGCCATGTAATCCTCTTCAATCAATCAATCAATGTTTACTTATATAGCCCTAAATCACTAGTGTCTCAAAGGGCTGCACAAACCACAACACAAACCACTACCACATCCTCGGTAGGCCCACATAAGGGCAAGGAAAACTCACACCCAGTGGGACGTCGGTGACAATGATGACTATGAGAACCTTGGAGAGGAGGAAAGCAATGGATGTCGAGCGGGTCTAACATATTACCGTGAAAGTTCAATCCATAATGGATCCAACACAGTCGCGAGAGTCCAGTCCAAAGCGGATCCAACACAGTAGCGAGAGTCCCGTTCACAGCGGAGCCAGCAGGAAAACATCCCCAGCTGAGGCGGATCAGCAGCGCAGAGATGTCCCCAGCCGGTACACAGGCAAGCAGTACATGGCCACCGGATCGGACCGGACCCCCTCCACAAGGGAGAGTGGGACATAGGAGAAAAAGAAAAGAAACGGCAGATCAACTGGTCTAAAAAGGGAGTCTATTTAAAGGCTATAGTATACAAATGAGTTTTAAGGTGAGACTTAAATGCTTGTACTGAGGTGGCATCTCAAACTTTTACCGGGAGGGCATTCCAGAATACTGGAGCCCGAAATGAAAACGCTCTATAGCTCTTCCATATCAGTAGGTGGTAGCAGGTAGCTAATTGTTTTGTAGATGTCGGAAACAGCGGGAGGCAGTGTGCAGGTAAAAAGGTGTCTAATGCGTAAACCAAAAAGAAACAAAAGGTGAGTGCCCCTAATAAAAGGCATTGAAGCTATGCAGAACGGAACTAAAACTGAACTGGCTACAAAGTGAACAAAAACAGAATGCTGGACGACAGCAAAGACTTACTGCGGAGCAGAGACGGCTTTCACAAAGTACATCCGGACATGACATGACAATCAACAATGTCCCCACAAAGAAGGATTAAAAACTATTGAAATATTGTTGATTGCTAAAACAAAGTATATGTGGGAAATATCACTCAAAGGAAGACATGAAACTGCTACAGGAAAATACCAAAAAAAGAGAAAAAGCCACCAAAATAGGAGCACAAGAAATGAACTAAAACACTACACACAGGAAAACAGTAAAAAAAAGTCCAAATAAATCACGGTGTGGTATGACAGGTGGTGACAGTACACCTACTTTGAGACAAGAGCTAAAGTCATGCATGCTTGGTTATGATTAAAAATCATATCCAAAAATTGCGACTTTTTACTGTCAACTGAGTTTCGTTTTTTAGTGATTTCTGCTGGTGGTGTGCCTTCGCATTTTTTCAACGCCAAAAATGTGCCTTGGGTCAAAAAAGGTTGAAAAACACTGGTCCACAATTCCATGCTACTTGTACTACATATCATAAACTTTTCATATGGTACCTTTATTATACCAAAATTCCTTATCCACCATATATTACAATATTCCACACATGATTTTAATAACAAAATGATTCCCTCCTTAACAGTAAACACATAATCGTGCTTACTAGCATGCTAGGCTACATGAAGGTAGTTTACCAGATACATACTAGAAAACACCCACAAATCAACAGTATGACATATTTAATTTCATGAGCAACATGTGGTAAGATATAAAGCACACACACGCCACCACAATAATTAAACATTGCCTATAATCTAGTCTTGTGCTGGGGGGAAAGGTTGAGCCTACCTACCCTGCTCCAGGAGGCCGGGCGTAAGCCTTCCCCCTCGCCGCAAGAGAGCGCTCAGACACCGGCTTCACCAAGAGCAACTCCCCTGGGACCGGAGGATACATTCACCTCAAAATCAGGTAAGCGGTAAAGTTTATGTTTGAATTGAAGTAAAAAAAAAAAAAATATATATATATATATATATATAAATACGTGTTGTATAAAAGGTTCCCTGATGCACTTAGGACAAAGCACATGTTTACCATGAATTGATTAACGTGGACCCCGACTTAAACAGGTTGAAAAACTTATTCGGCTGTTACCATTTATTGGTCAATTGTACGGAATATGTACTGAACTGTGCAATCTACTAATAAGAGTTTCAATCAATCAATCAATCAAAAATATCTATCTATTTATCCATTGTTTTACCGCTTGTCCCAATGACATCTTTATATTGAAAATTACTTTCAGTTGCCATACCATTTTTGACCACATAGGGGCGACAGAACTCAAACAAATATTAAAATCTTAATAACAAGAGCAGTTGTTCTTGATTTATTGATTGAAACTTGTATTAGTAGATTGCACAGTTCAGTACATATTCCGTACAATTGACCACTAAATGGTAACACCCGAATTAGTTTTTCAACTTGTTAAGTCGGGGTCCACGTTAATCAATTCATGGTACAAATATATACTATCAGCATAATACAGTCATCACACAAGTTAATCATCAGAGTATATACATTGAATTATTTGCGTTATTTACAATCTGGGGGGTGGGATGAGGAGCTTTGGTTGATATCAGTACTTCAGTCATCGACAATTGCATCATCAAAATGGACATTCAAACAGTGGAGGTCTGACTTTGTAGGATATGTACAGCGAGCAGAGAACAAGTATATATATTACAAATACATTTGATTAATTATATTAGGTTATTTACAATCCGGCTAGATGGGATGTGAATGGAGGAGGGTATCAGTAAAGGGTTGAAGTTGCCTGGAGGTGTTGTTTTAGAGTGGTTTTGAAGGAATATAGAGATGCAATTACTTTTACACCTGTTGGGAGTGCATTCCACATTGATGTGGCATAGAAAGAGAATGAGTTAAGACCTTTGTTAGTTCGGAATCTGGGTTTAACGTGGTTTGTGGCGCTCCCCCTGGTGTTGTGGTTATGGCGGTCATTTACGTTAAGGAAGTAGTTTGACATGTACTTTGGTATCAGGGAGGTGTAGCGGATTTTCTAGACTAGGCTCAGTGCAAGTTGTTTTACGCTGTTCGCTAACTTTTTTCACCAATTACCACCTCCTAAAACACTTGGCTCTCCAAGTACCACCATATTGACCAACATTAAAATACAGCAGCGTGGTAGGCCCAAGTCTTCATTAAAAACAAGGCATAGGTTTTATTTAACAAGTATATTTAATATTTTTGGCCACTGTAACATTACACATAGTTTGAACAATAATATTGTTGAAATATAGGAAAATAGAACACTGTACTTACATAATGAATCAAATAAAATACACTACACATAAAAGTTAAATCAACATCGCATTAAAATGGATATCAAAATACAGTTTTAAAGATTAAATGAAAATGTACTTAAATGTTAAAGCCCCACTTGAAAACTTTCAGTTTGGGTTAATTTTGTCGGCGCCGTTGGACCAAAGCGATAGTCTTTTGCCAGAAAAAGACCACATTTCCAATGAGGACCAGCACATATAAGGCAGCTTGGTGGAACAGGGGTTAGTGCATGTGCCTCACAATACAGAGGTCCTAGGTTCGATTTTGGGTCTTTTCTGTGTGGAGTTTGCATGTTCAACCCGTGACTGCGTGGGTTCCCTCCGGGTACTCCGGCTTCCTCCCACCTCCAAAGACATGCACCTGGGGATAGGTTGATTGGCAACACTAAATTGGCCCCCTTGTGTGAATGTGAGGAAATGTTAATGTTGTCTGTCTGTCTGTATTGGCCCTGCGATGAGGTGGAGACTTGTTCAGAGTGTACACCGCCTTCTGCCCAAATGCAGCTGAGATAGGTTCCAGCACCCCCCGCAACCCCAAAAGGGACAAGTGGTAGAAAATGGATGAATGGACTAGCACATGTAGCATCAAACTGACAGGATGTTTGCTGTAATATTTGTACAGATTACAAATATTATGTCTTCAATGGCAATACTGATGTTAAATAGCAGACACTATCAATAAATTATCTTGGGTTGTGCTACAAACACGACGCTATTACCAAGAATGTATCGGGGCGGATGCAGGTCCGAAGCAAAGAAAGACCGGCAGGAGAGTTTTTTTGAAGAAAGTAGTATGGCAAACTATTGCGATTTATTGCTACTATGCAAATTTCTGATAGCTAACATCAGCATTTTCATTTTGATTTGAGCATCGAAAGTCACTTACTAGTGTAGTAGAAACAGCGCCAAGCCAACATCGGTCTAAAATCCCTGATCTGTGAGTTCACGGCAGCGGGTAAAAGATGGAGAAATGTAGATCCATGATTGTCGTTTTATCTGGGTAGCCTCCCTTCTTCTTTTTTGTGTCTCCTTACACAAAACTTTTCGTTTCTTTGTTTTTTTGTAGCTTCTGCCATGTTAGTAGTAATGGAACATAGGCGTTCTTCTTCTCTTATTTTTCTGGCAGCACATAGGCATTCGCAACAACTTATGTCTTTTTAACTAATTGGGAAAAGAAAGCAGTCTGCACATTTGTAGTTTTTTTGTGCGGCATGGTTCCTACCACCCTCCTCTAAGTTGCTAAGTGCCTGTGAAAGTGATACAGACCCCCCTTAGGCCATGACAGAGATGTCGTTCAACTAGTTGTAAGTCCATGTATCATCCTAAAAGTTATACAAATATTTTATGAAGGTTGAAAATATACTTAGTGCTGCTTTAAATAAAACAGTACTTTACTTAAAATGTAAAGAAATTCACTTAAGTAGGGTTGTTGAACAAGCCAAATTCATCCCAGGAATGTCATATACAGCAGTGGTCCCCAACCACCACCGGGCCGATTGGTACCGGGCCGCAGAAGAATTTTTTATAAAAAAGAAAATAATATATATATATATATTTTTTTTTTTAATTATTATATCAACATAAAAAACACAATATACACTTACAAGTAATGCACCAACCACAAAAAACTCCCTTTTTCATCACAAAAACGTCCCTTTTTCATGACAAAGAAGAAAAGAAAAAAAACGGACACTCCCCCGGGCCACGGGACAAATTATTAAGTGTTGACCGGTCCGCGGATACAAAAAGGTTGGGGACCTCTGATATACAGGATCATTGACTAGTCTTTCTGACAGTAGGTCCTTAAATATAGAAGAGCATTTCTGTCATATAGCAGATCTTAAAACGGCAGCACAGTCTTGTCCTCCATTATCTTCAATGAGCTTTTTTCATTCCTGTCAATAGAGAATCTTTAACTAGCGTGTTCTTTGAAAAGTGAGCATTGTCATATTTTTCCTAAAGGTCCCTGTGGTTAGCGTTTTTTTAACAGGCATTTAACCTCATGAATTTGTAGTATATCTGCAGTCTCATTGCTAACTTACACAATTTCACTCATATCTTTTGTTAATCACTGCACTTTTTCAGCGAGTCTGCTTCAACAGTTTGTGAATTATAAATACACCACCTTCAGATATGAGTAAAAAGTCCTTAAATGGCTCGGAGGCCTTGAGAAAATCTCCATTATGCGAGTTCATCACAGCATTTTGTCCTTCAATGGCCTTTTTTTTTTGTGTGTGCCAACAAGAAACTGAGAGCAGCTTAGCCATAATTACGCCCCGAGTGTCTTTAATACACATTTCATAGGCCGGAGAGTTGTGAGAGAGAGAGACAGAAAGGGGGATTATAAAAGAGAGACAAAAGCCCCCCGGAGGAAAAGAGAGTGAGAAGAGATGAAAAATGGAGGATGGAGGCTGAGGGAAGCCTGGAAAATTCTCTCTGATCTTTAGGAGCCCAGGGACCTGAGTAGATGGAACACCCTGCAGAAGTCCATTAAAATTCAGCTGAAGCGCTGTTATTATATAAAGAGAACACACACACACTCTCTCACACACACACACACACACACACACACACACACACACACACACACACACACGATACGACTATTTAGTCAAAACTATTGGGACATGAGACTTTTTTTAATAGTTTCTATGAGAGTGCGTGAGACCATTAGAGCATTTGTCAGGTTACTGATGTTAAACCTGCGAGAGATCATGTATCTTGATAATAATATTACAATCTCTATTTTTTACATAACACTTAATACAGAGCTGATAAGGATATCAGTGCTGTCCAGTTGTTATTTCTTGTTTTCTAAAAAATGTGAGTCTCATTTGTAAGTATCATATAGTAACTTTGTATGCAGTTGCAATTCCAAAACATTGGATAGCAGCAGTGTATAGACTACAACAGCGCCGTGTATAACGAGATTATCGACAACTCGGTTTTAGAGTTGGTCCCAAATATGGCGCCCTGTAGTTACGTATGTCCGGACAATCTCTTAAATGACTGGTCAAAAGCCCTTTACATGACTACAGAGCACACACAGAGGTCAGTTTAATTTTGCAGAGCTATGGATTTAGACTGACACATTAGGTGACACATTAAGTAACCACTAGTGACCTAGTGGTTATAGTGTCCACCCTGAGATCGATAGGTTGTGAGTTCAAACCCCAGCCGAGTCATACCAAAGACTATCAAAATGGGACCCATTGCCTCCCTGCTTGGCACTCAGCATCAAGGGTTGGAATTGGGGGTTAAATCACCATAAAATGATTCCCGGGCGCGGAACCCCTGCTGCCCACTACTCCCCTCCCTTCACAGCGGGTGATCAAGGGGATGGGTCAAATGCAGAGGACAAATTTCACCACACCTGGTGTGTATGTGACAATCATTGGTACTTTAACTTTACTTTAAATAAATTAAATTCATTGAAATTTGTCTGAGGTGTTTCGCTGTAGTCAGTATGTAGTCTTTATATTAAGTATTGGCATTAGTTCATCCTTACAACGTTTTTATAGTGTGAGTATTGTACTTAATACCTACCAACTGTTTTATTGTACCAAATCTCTTAGTTGTAGTTTTTCATATTACCAACTTTGGAGGTGGTAAAATGACTAATGCTAATCAGTCATCATCGGCGGTCACTCGACAAGTATGACGATCCTCCTGGTAGGGGTGTATCCCTTTATGGAGGATGTCTGTGCGTGACTGTTTAATGTGGGGGGACTGCTGCACAGACAGTCACCACACGATCCTTGACAGAATCGGGTTAGGGTCCAGTGGCATGGAGTCCAAGACGACTGGGGACCCTTTTCTGCTGCAGCCTTCATCCGCCGTCGCAGCCGTTGTGGTAGTTCTTAAATTTACCGTCTTCCGCCTGCTCTGCCGTTGAGGTCTTCACCGTATCCCTGGCTAGGGGGCATTCAGGTACTAAGCCTTTGTCAAAGGCCACCTTGGGTAACAGTAGTAAAGGGGTTAACCTCCTAGTGGCCCAAAACCCCATAGAGGAGCCTCTACTGCTGGATGCACTTTAACATCATGGCCAGGACCTAATCAGTAGAATGTATATGGCGTATTCAATGTAAATTAGCATCGAGCTAGCGCATTTCTAAAAGTGGAGCTTTACTTTTGAGTTCTTTCTATCAGGCATGCTTGCTATGTTAGCACTAAAAAATGAAACATTATCTCGAGCCATCCATCCATCTATTTTCTACCGCTTGTCCCTTTTTGTGTTTCTCAAATGGGGGTACACGTACCCCTGGGGGTACTTGAAGGTATGCTAAGGGGTACGTGAGATTTTTAAAAAACATTCTAAAAATAGCAAAAATTCAAAAATCCTTTATAAATATATGTATTGAATAATACTTCAACAAAATATGAATGTAAGTTCATAAACTGTGAAAAGAAATGCAACAATGCAATATTCAGTGTTGACATTTCGATTTTTTGTGGATATGTTCCTTAAATACTGATGTTAAAGATTTATTTTTTTGTGAAGAAATGTTTAGAATTAAGTTCATGAATCCAGATGGATCTCTATTACAATCCCTAAAGAGGGCACTTTAAGTTGATGATTACTTCTAAGTGTAGAAATCTTTATTCATAATTGAATCACTTGTTTATTTTTCAACAAGTTTTCAGTTATTTGTATATCTTTTTTTCCAAAAAGTTCAAAAAGACCACTACAAATGAGCAATATTTTGCACTGTTATACAATTTAATACATCAGAAACTGATGACATAGTGCTGTATTTTACTTCTTTATCTCTTTTTTTCAACCAAAAATGCTTCGTTCTGATTAGGGAGTACTTGAATTAAAAACATGTTCTCAGGGGGTACATCACTGAAAAAAGGTTGAGAACCACTGCTGTAGCCTATCTCGGCTGCATCCGAGCAGAAGGCGGATGTACACCCTGGACAAGTCGCCACCTCATCGCAGGGCCAACACAGATAGACAGACAACATTCACAGTCACATTCACACATGAGGGCCAATTTAAGGTTGCCAATCAACCTATCCCCAGGTGCATGTCTTTGGAGGTGGGAGGAAGCCGGAGTACCCGGAGGGAACCCACGCAGTCAGGGGGAGAACATGCAAACTCCACACAAACTCCGGAATACTCAGGACCTTCATATTGTGAGGCACATGCACTAAACCTTGTTCCACCGTGCTTATCTAGAGGCAGTCTACTATAAAAATATTATATAAATATTATACATAATATATATATAAATATTCACGGCTCAAAGCACTTGGCGGGCTAACAAGCATATTCAAACTATCTAGAGGCAGTCTACTATAAATATGCTTGTTCGCCTGCCAAGTGCTTTGAACTGTGAACAAGGGTATTGGAATATTGGTAAGTATGCAGGGCTCAATCAATCAATCAATGTTTAGTTATATAGCCCTAAATCACTAGTGTCTCAAAGGGCTGCACAAACCACAACACAAACCACTACCACATCCTCGGTAGGCCCACATAAGGGCAAGGAAAACTCACACCCAGTGGGACGTCGGTGACAATGATGACCCAGTGGGACGTCGGTGATAATGATGACTATGAGAACCTTGGAGAGGAGGAAAGCAATGGATGTCGAGCGGGTCTAACATGATACTGTGAAAGTTCAATCCATAATGGATCCACACAGTCGCGAGATGCCAGTCCAAAGCGGATCCGACACAGCAGCGAGAGTCCCGTTCACAGCGGAGCCAGCAGGAAAACATCCCAAGCGGAGGCGGACCAGCAGCGCAGAGATGACCCCAGCCGATACACAGGCAAGCAGTATATGGCCACCAGATCGGACCGGACCCCCTCCACAAGGGAGAGTGGGACATAGGAGAAAAAAGAAAAGAAACGGCAGATCAACTGGTCTAAAAAGGGAGTCTATTTAAAGGCTAGAGTATACAAATGAGTTTTAAGGTGAGACTTAAATGCTTCTACTGAGGTGGCATCTCGAACTGAGGGCATTCCAGAGTAATAGAGCACGAAATTAAAACGCTCTATAGCCCGCAGACTTTTTTTGGGCTTTGGGAATCACTAATAAGCCGGAGTCCTTTGAACGCAGATTTCTTGCCGGGACATATGGTACAATACAATCGGCAAGATAGGATGGAGCTAGACCCTGTAGTATTTTATATGTGAGTAGTAAAACCTTAAAGTCACATCTTAAGTGCACAGGAAGCCAGTGCAGGTGAGCCAGTACAGGCGTAATGTGATCAAACTTTCTTGTTCTTGTCAAAAGTCTAGCAGCCGCATTTTGTACCAACTGTAATCTTTTAATGCTAGACATAGGGAGACCCGAAAATAATACGTTACTGTAGTCGAGGCGAGACGTAACAAACGCATGGATAATGATCTCAGCGTCTTTAGTGGACAGAATGGAGCGAATTTTTGCGATATTACGGAGATGAAATAAGGCCGTTTTAGTAACGCTTTTAATGTGTGACTCAAAGGAGAGAGTTGGGCCGAAGATAATACCCAGATTCTTTACCGTGTCGCCTTGTTTAATTGTTTGGTTGTCAAATGTTAGAGTTGTATTATTAAATAGAAGTCGGTGTCTAGCAGGACCGATAATCAGCATTTCCTTTTTTTTGGCGTTGAGTTGCAAAAAGTTAGCGGACATCCATTGTTTAATTTCATTAAGACACGCCTCCAGCTGACTACAATCCGGCGTGTTGGTCAGCTTTAGGGGCATGTAGAGTTGGGTGTCATCAGCATAACAGTGAAAGCTAACACCGTATTTGCGTATGATGTCACCTAGCGGCAGCATGTAGATGCTGAAGAGTGCAGGGCCAAGGACCGAACCCTGGGGAACTCCACATGTTACCTTAACGTAGTCCGAGGTCACATTGTTATGGGAGACGCACTGCATCCTATCAGTAAGATAAGAGTTAAACCAAGACAGGGCTAAGTCTGACATACCAATTCGGGTACTCCGGCTTCCTCCCACTTCCTAAAACATGCACCTGGGGATAGGTTGATTGGCAACACAAAAAATTGGTCCTCGTTTGTGAATGTGAGTGTGAATGCTGTCTGTCTATCTGTGTCGGCCCTGCGATGAGGTGGCGACTTGTCCAGGGTGTACACCGTCTACCGCCCGAATGCAGCTGAGATAGGCTCCCGTGACCCTGAACGGGACAAGCGGTAGAAAATGGATGGATGGACGTAGGGCTGGGCGATATATCGATATAAACGATATATTGCAGGTTTGTCTCTGTGCGATATAGAAAATAACTATATCGTAATATTCGATTATATGTTCTCACACAGTTGCTTTTAGCTGCGTGCATTACATTGCTGGTGTTTCTCACTCCTTCTCGTCTCCTTCTCACAGAGTCATAAAACAAGCCCGCCTTCTTACATATGTCACATACTGTCGCGCGTCTAGCGTCATACGCTCTCCCTGAGAGCTAACGTTAGCCAAGTTGCTTTTAGCTGCAGGCATTACACAACAGGCGTTTCTCACTCCACCTCGTCGCTCATTCTCACAGAGACGGAAACCAAACCCGCCTTCTTACATACGTCACATACTGTCGCGCATCTAGCATCATACGCTCTATACTAGGGGTGTCAAACTCAAATACAGAGTGGGCCAAAATTTAAAACTGAACAAAGCCAAGGGCCAAGGTTGAACAAATTAACCTTTTAATAGGGACCCAAACAAGTTTTGCATTGAACATTGAACAAGCAAGGCTTATATACAGTAACTTTATAATGACATGCAAAATCGAGTTTCAAATAATAATAATAATAATTAAAAAACATCAATGGCATATCAAATACAATTTAAATACAGATTTAATGCCTCTTTGCTATTTGCAGCCTCCTGAGGTAAATACCAAAATATATTGTAGCGTCCCGAAAGAGGTAGTGCTGCAAGGGTTTCTGGGTATTTGTTCTGTTGTGTTTATGTTATGTTACAGTGCAGATGTTCTCCCGAAATGTGTTTGTCATTCTTGTTTTGGTGTAACAGTGTTAAAGTTGTTTATACGGCCACCCTCAGTGTGACCTGTATGGCTGTTGACCAAGTATGCGTGCATTCACTTATGTGTGTGTAATAGCCGCATATATTATGCGAGTGGGCCTGCACGCTGTTTGTATGGAGGAAATGCGGATGTGACGACAGGTAGAAGAGAATGCTAAAGGCAGTGCCTTTAAAGCACGCCCTCAATATTGTTGTCCGGGTGGAAATCGGATTTTCGGGAGGGGCACTGAACTTCGGGAGGATTGGCAAGTGTGAGAACTTGCGGTGTTACAGCGGCACCGCTGCTGTGTAATAACGGCGGGCCAGCTGTAATGTTAATTTGATATTGCCTCAAGGGCCAAATTAAATTACACGGCGGGCCAGAGTTTGACACCCATGCTCTATACGCTCTCGCCAATCAGAGAGGTAGCAGCATGGCTAAATTTAGCTGAGGAACGTCGAGCGAGCGGAGCTTGTGACAATACAAGAGAGAGAAGGTGCAAAACTAATCACAAATGGAGGAAGAACAATAAATGCCCAAAATAAAGAGCAGAACATCCATCATCTGGCGGTGGTTTGGCTTCAAGTGGGAAGATATTCAGCAGACAACAGCAATATGCAAAGTCTGCAGCAGAAGTGTTACTACAAAAAGGTAGCAACACTATTAATTTGTTCTTTCATTTAAAAAGTCACCCGTGAGAGAATGAAGAGTATTTAATAAATACAGTTTTGGTCAATTGACTTAGTTGTGATTTCCCTCTCCGCATGAAAGTTTAAAAGTAGCATATATTAATGCAGTATGAAGAAGAATGTTTTAATGTATACACATAGAATCATCATACTGCTGTGATTATATGCATCAAGTGTTCATTCAAGGCCAAGGCAAAATATCGTAATATAGGGGGCGGCATGGCGTAGTGGGTAGAGCGGCCGTGCCAGAAACCTGAGGGTTGCAGGTTCGCTTCCCACCTATTAACATCCAAATCGCTGCCGTTGTGTCCTTGGGCAGGACACTTCACCCTTGCCCCCGGTGCCGATCACACTGGTGAATGAATGATGAATGAATGATAGGTGGTGGTCGGAGGGGCCGTAGGCGCAAACTGGCAGCCACGCTTTCTGTCAGTCTACCCCAGGGCAGCTGTGGCTACAGATGTAGCTTACCACCACCAGGTGTGAATGAATGATGGGTTCCCACTTCTCAGCGCTTTGAGTATCTAACAATAGAAAAGCGTGATATAAATCTAATTATTATTATCATTATTATTATTATTATATATCGCAATATGGCATAAAAATATCGCAATATTGATAAAAGCCAATATCGCCCAGCCCTAGATGGATGCAGTAGTATCGACGGAATTAGATCGGTTGCTATTAAAGTACCCAATCCTTCATTCCTTTTTTAAATGTTTCTGTTTTTGATGTGAACATTTTGGTTGTATATTTTTTAATTGTTGGTTTTCATCTCCTTCTCATGTTTTTATACCTCCTGCCCACATTTTTCCTTTGTTTTCTACGTTTTTATTCCCATTAATACAATTACTTTTTTGAATAAAAAAACAGAAGCATTTAGTTAATTATATGTTGTCCTTTTTTTTGCCTTTGCTTTATTATATAAAGGATTTTTTTCGTTTTGTTTTTTATCTCTCTCTGGCACTGCTCCCTTGGAGCTACTTTCTCATTGGCTCCTGCCGGGTCCACGTGTCAGGCGGCTCAGCCAATGGGCGTGCCTGCGGGGGCCACGCAACCCTCTGAAGTAGTAATAATGCGGAATGTGCTGGCTCGGCATGAGCTGTCAACTGGAGCATGTAGTACTAGAACTATATACGGACGGAGGGGAGAGAAGCAGTGACATGACAGAGCACTATTGTGTGCTCTTTGCAATCTTTCCTTCACAAGTCTTTTAAATATTCTATATCTATACGTCAAACTTCTTAGGTGCAGTTAGGGTTTACAAGTGTAAAAAGACCACTGTATATAATAAGAAATACCTAAGGTCCAAAGGTGTGTAATTTCAAAGTAATAATGATAAAGTGCATGTTTCACCTTCCCGGTGGAGTCTCACAAAGGATTACTCTAACAAAAATGTACCCGAACAGGACATCTCTACTCTATTGGCAGCCGCTAATACACCAGATTAAGGAGCTCTCTTTTGCATCCTAATCCTCGCCGCTTCTGTCGCTCCCTTGTCATGGCGCCAACGCCGCCGCTGTGTCAGGACAAGTTCACTGTCCACTCTTTGATTACCTCTAGAAAGGGAAACCTGAATCCACGGTTTAAGGGTAACATTATCACAATTTCAGAAGGGTTAAAACCAATAAAAATCAGTTCCATCCATCCATTTCTACCGCTTATTCCCTTTTGGGGGTGAGGGGGGGGGGGGGGGCGCTGGCGCCTATCTCAGCTACAATCGGGCGGAAGGCGATGTACACCCTGGACAAGTCGCCACCTCATTGCAGGGCCAACACAGATAGACAGACAACATTCACACTCACATTCACACACTAGGGCCAATTTAGTGTTGCCAATCAACCTATCCCCAGGTGCATGTCTTTGGAGGTGGGAAGAAGCCGGAGTACCCGGAGGGAACCCACGCAGTCACGGGGAGAACATGCAAACTCCACACAGAAAGATCCCGAGCCTGGGATTGAACCCAGGACTGCAGGACCTTCGTATTGTGAGGCAGACGCACTAACCCCTCTGTCACCGTGAAGCCCTAAAAATCAGTTCCCAGTGGCTTGTTTTATTTTTCGAAGTTTTTTAAAAAAATTTTACCCATCCCGGAATAACCCTGAAAAAAGGCTTTAAAGTGCCGATTTTCGCTATCTGTGAAGCCACCGTCCATTTTCCTGTGACGTCATCCAGTGATATATCAATCAATCAATCAATGTTTACTTATATAGCCCTAAATCACTAGTGTCTCAAAGGGCTGCACAAACCACCACGAGATACATGCTATCCAGGCGGACAGCACAGCAAGATATAGCAACATTAGCTCGGATTCAGACTCAAATTTCAGCGGTTTAAGCATTTCAACAGATTACGCATGTATTCAAACGGATGGCTGGAGTATGGAGGCAGATAGCGAAAACGAAATTGAAGACGAAACTGAAGCTATTGAGCGAATAGCTATTGATGCTATTCGGCCATGTTTGCCTTAGCATCGCCGGTAAAATGTGCAGACCAAACGATCGATTAGCTGGTAGTCATGCTGCGACCAAATATGTCTGATTAGCACATAAGTCAATAACATCAACAAAACTCACCTTTGTGATTTCGTTGACTTTATCGTTGGAAATGCATCTGCTTTGAGTGTCGCAGGGTATCCATTCATCTGTGTGCCATGTCTGTCGTAGCATCGCCGGTAAAATGTGCGGACCAAACGAGGGACTTTCACATCTCTTGACACGTGAGCAACTTAAATCTGTCGATTGGTAAGTGTTTATTTGGCATTACATTTTGATGGAGGTAAAGGCTGGATGCAAATATAGCTACAAATGAGGCACAACAATGCAATATGTACATACAGCTAGCCTAAATAGCATGTTAGCATCGGAGAATGTGCTAATCGATGCACATTCTACGTAAATCAACTTGAATCCGTCCCTGATCGTGTTGTTACACCCTCCGACAACACACCGACGAGGCATGATGTCTCCAAGGTACCGGAAAACAGTCGAAAAAGCGGAAAATAACAGAGCTGATTTGACTTGCTGCGTGTAATGTGTTTGAGAAAATGGCGTTGACTACCTAGGTGATGTCACGTTTTGACGTCATCGCTCCGAGAGCAAATAATAGAAATGCGTTTAATTCGCCAAAATTCACCCATTTAGAGTTCGGAAATCGGTTAAAAAAATAATTGTTCTTTTTTTCTGCAACATCAAGTATGTATTGGCGCTTATAATGGTTATAATGATCCCCTTTATGTAGACGTTTGCTCCTATAGTGGCTAAGGTTATGTATGTACTCATTTGCAGAGACTGCCAGGCCTCTGTTAATTGTTCAATACTTGTAAATAATCATGTAAATTCTTTTAAAAAATGTAATGCTTTATATTGCCAACGGTTCAAATAAGTAAAAAAGGGAACCAAAAAAAGTGTTTAATTGAGGTATGGCCTTTATTTAATTGAGGTGGACACATCTTCCGGACTGTTCTGTGGTATTAATGTACCAAAAAGCCGCTGCCTGACCAGGGCTCAGAAAATCTGCAGAGACTACTCCCACCCCCACCACGGACTGTTTTCCCTGCTGGACTCTAGGAAGAGGTTCCGCAGCCTCCGTAGCAGAACCTCCAGGTTCTGTAACAGCTTCTTCCCTCAGGCAATAAGACTCTCAACCCCCCCCCCCCCCCCAAAAACGAATTTACTCGCTGGAATACAAAGACAATATAACATACATCTATAAACGTGGATGCACATGCAAAAGTGCAGTATATTTATCTGTACAGTAATCAATATATTTAGTATATCTGCACCTTATTGCTCTTTTATCCTGCACTAATGCGACAACATTTTGGTCTTATCTGTACTGTAAAGTTCAAATTTGAATAACGATAAAAATAAGGAAGTCTACTGTATTTTCCGAACTATAAAGCGCACATGTAATTAAACCGCACCCACCAAATTTTAGAAGGAAAACATATATTAGCCGCACTGGACTATAAGCTGCAGATATATTAGTTGTGAAATAAGATATTAGTAAATGTTTATTTACATACCTTTATTGTTTCCAAACCGGTGCATGTAACATGGCAGTAAAACAGCTGATCAAACAAAACAGAAGTCATTATCATGGATCCACTAGCTGCAGAAGCTAGCTCTCCAATCAGCTAAATAGACTCAATACCTCCATGGTGACATTTTGGTAAATGTACAAGACTGAAACAATACAAAAAGAATGCCATTGTAAGCTAATAATACTAACGCAGACACTTGTATACGTGTAAGCATATTCACCTAATGCTAGCGATACTAGCTTGATTACATTACGATAGCACTTGATGATATGCATGAAAACACTCCTGCAGACATCACACATGGAACGGTTTAGTAGGTATGAATGGTTTCAGTTATATTGTAAAACTTACAAACGTTGCTTAAATGATGAATGAACAATTGTTTTGAGCAGAAAAGCTGTGGCTGGTTATACGTCCGGTTAAAGGCATGAAACATAAAGTACATTTTCAACCTGCAGCGAGTGAACTCATCCAAAAGATTGCGCCATAGCACAAACAATAACTCACCTTTTCAGCGTCTCTGTTGGTGTAATTTGAAAACCATTTGCTGAATACAAAACATTATGGCGGTTAGCAAAATAAAAATGCATAAATTAGCTGCACCGTTTTATAAGCCGTAGGTTTTAAAGCATTGGGAAAATGTAGTTGGTTATAGTCCGGAAAAAATTATAACTGTACATAAAAAAGGCAAAAGTGTGCAATTAATTGAGGTGTGGTGTTTATTTGTCAAAGCGGACACACCTGAAATGTTGCATGCTTTGATCTGTAGATCGTGAAGATGTCACATGTGTAAGTAAGAGGACAGAAGCAGGCGTCCAATTGAGGTGTGCTGTGTATTTATTGAAGAGCGTTGTCACAACGTAGGCCATTATTTGAGGAAATTCAAAGTTATTTGGCGCAAAAAGCACCACCACTTTTGAGCAACTTTGCATCACCAACAAAAAAACTAAAAACAAAAACATCTGTTAAAAGTGTACAAAATAAAGTTTTCAAATGTTAAGTATTTCCGGGCGCGGTGTTCACTCCACTACCGAGCTTTACATGACCTTTAGAGTCTTACAGTTTTTCTTTATTATAGGATTTTATGGTCAAATTACTGATCTGCATGGTTCAAGAATACTTTGGTGAAAAAGTATGTGACGGCTTAAAGGCCTACTGAAATGAGATGTTCTTATTTCAACGGGGATAGCAGGTCCGTTCTATGTGTCATACTTGATCATTTCGCGATATTGCCATATTTTTGCTGAAAGGATTTAGTAGAGAACATCCACAGTAAAGTTTGCAACTTTCGGTCCCTAACAGAAAAGCCCTGCCTTTACCGGAAGTCGCAGACGATGACGTCACATGTTAATGGCTCCTCACATATCCACATTGTTTTTAATGGGAGCCTCCAACAAAAACAGCTATTCGGACCGGGAAAACGACAATTTCCCTATTAATTTGAGCGAAGATGAAAGATTTGTGTTTGAGGATATTGATAGCGAAGGACTAAAAAAAAAAAAACTCGATTGCATTGGGACGGATTCAGATGTTTTTAGACACATTTACTAGGATAATTCTGGGAAATCTCTTATTTTTCTATTGTGTTGCTAGTGTTTTAGTGAGTTTAACAATACCTGATAGTCGGAGGGGTGTGTCCACGGGTGTTTTGACGCCAATGTCTCAGGGAAGTTGACGGCAGCTTTATGGACGGGGCAAGCTCAGCTGATCTCCGGTAAGAAGCAACTTTTTACCACAATTTTCTCACCGAAACTTGCTGGTTGACATTCGGTCGGGATCCATGTTCGCTTGACCGCTCTGATCCATAGTAAAGTTTCACCTCCGGGAATTTTAAACAAGGAATCACCGTGTGTTTGTGTGGCTAAAGGCTAAAGCTTCCCAACTTCATCTTTCTACTTTGACTTCTCCATTATTAATTGAACAAATTGCAAAAGATTCAGCAACACAGATCTCCAAAATACTGTGTAATTATGCGGTTAAAGCAGACGACATTTAGCTGTGTGTGTGCGCAGCGCTCATATTTCCTAACAGCCCGTGATGTCACACGTAAACGTCATCATTACGCGACGTTTTCAAGAAGAAACTCCTGGGAAATTTAAAAGTGCAATTTAATAAACTAAAAAGGTTGTATTGGCATGTGTTGCAATGTTAATATTTCATCATTGATCTATAAACTATCAGACTGCGTGGTGGGTAGTAGTGGGTTTCAGTAGGCCTTTAATGGCCTTTAATGCCCTTTAATGCCGCAGATCCCCTCTGACTGACAATGTATTTATTTTCCCAAGCGGCTAGCAGCTAATTATTTCTCTCCATACACAGTGTGGAGCGGCTCCCCTAAATGAATAATAATCACCTCCAATGCGGCAAATAAAATGCATTAAGTATCATCAAGTTGCTTTATCACCGGAAGACGATGTCAAACATGTTACACGCCGAGTCAGAAGCTGGCATGGTAATACCTAAGCTAAGTGATAAGCTATTTGTAAACCACACCAATAAATAAGTGCTTAAAACGTTTGGACTGAAGTGCATAGCAGCAGAATGTAAACAGTAATTAATATGATATTAGCAAGTGGATTAATAAGAGTGTAGAGACAGGATCGATTCATAAACTGGTGGTGTCGATACCCAGGGTGATATCGGTACATGATCGATACAGGAGTAATTAGGACCACATTTTTATTTTCCCAAAATGTGTAGTAGATAGTAGTTTTAATTTTTGATTACTTGTTTTGTAGCGTAGGGCTTGAAAGTATGATGTGGAGTCGCATTGCACTGTGGGTCTTGCTGGACTCCGAATCACTTATTTATACAGCTGAATGCAAAACTTTTTTTCTTTAACAAGTTCAAAACATGGTGCAAAGTGGTAATGATCGCTTCAAAGAACAAAAGGATTTCGTGGGATTTTTGGATTCATTTGTATCAATATATATTAGTTCAGTGTATGCACAATCACCTTGTCATAGAAGCCACTGGAAGCTATGTGTGGGCCCCAGTGGGCTGTGGGCCCTTAGAACTGTCATCACCTTTTTGACGGCTCTGTGCAGGGAGAGCCTCCACCCTCCCGAAGAAGTGTTTATTCCTCTTCTGAGCCTGATGTAAGTAATGTAAATGAGCTAATGTTTACATTCAATACACAGGCAAAACAATGCATGCGTGCAAGTGTGTTGATAAAACACAGTATGTGAAGCTGCATTCTTGCCAACAGCCATCAGGGGGCAACCCAAACTGTTATTGACAGGCTCCACTGAATGATTTAGCAACTTGTTTGTTTTTGTCCTTTGGTGTAAAGGCCATGTTGGAATATCTAAGAGCAGTCAAAAGGATACTCTCACAGGTGTGTTTGATCCACACGAAGTCGCCTTAGGTGCCTTCACGTAACGCAGTAAATATGAGCGTTGTTTGCGTTGAGCCGCGTCAACGTCAGCTGCCAATGGGCCTCTACTGCAGGTTGCCTGTCATAGCCTTCTGCTCGGTATCCGACACATTTCTTAACAGAAGAGTCTATTTTTAATGTGACGTATGAGATCATTTATTATGCATGAGAGCAGAGCTACTCACCCCAATTTTCCTGGGGGACACTATTGCGGAAATCTAGGGACTGGGCTGTACTTCTCCCTTTGCTATTATTCCTATTCTCTTTTTACCTCATCAAATGGCTAGTGTATTCCCAAACACTTTCAGAAATTAAGACTAAAGCAATATGTTCACAGTAGTCAAAGATCCTTTACATGACAGGACTGCGCTGCGGTTTTTTGAAGTGCTTCTGCAAAAGAAACACTATCACATCGCTTTGCTGTTTTTAAGAAATTGCTGCAAAAATGCCAGTCAAAGATCTTCTATATCAGTGGTTCTCAACCTTTTTTCAGTGATGTACCCCCTGTGAATATTGTTTGAATTCAAGTACCCTCTAATCAGAGCAAAGCATTTTTGGTTGCAAAAAGAGATAAAGAAGTAAAATACAACACTATTTCATAAGTTTCTGATGGAATAAATTGTACAACAGTGCAAAAATATCGCTCATTTGTAGTGATCTTTCTTGAACTATTTGGAAAACAAGATACAAAAATAACTAAAAACTTGTCAAAAATAAACAAGTGATTCAATTATAAATAAAGATTTCTACACATAGAAGTAATCATCAACTTAAAGTGCCCTCTCTGGGGATTGTAATAGAGATCCATCTGGATTCATGAACTTAATTCTAAACATTTCTTCACAAAAAAAGAAATCTTTAACATCAATATTTATGGAACATGTCCACAAAAAAATTGTCTGTCAATACTGAATATTGCATTGTTGCATTTTTTTTTCACAGTTTATGAACTTACATTAATATTTTGTTGAAGTATTATTCAAAAAATATATTTATAAAGTATTTTTAAATTTTTGCTATTTTTACAATATTTAAAAAAAAATCTCACGTACCCCTTGGCATACTTTCAAGTACCCCCAGGGGTACGCGTACCCCCATTTGAGAACCACTGTTCTATATGACTGACGTATTATCTCCAGTCCAAAGGCAAAAAAATAGTAACTCAATTTTGGTCAAAACTGAGCTGATAATAATTTTGGAGTTCCTAGGTGATATGCTTTACATTAGTGTATGCGATATTGTAATTTGTTCTGTAAGTAAGCTGTTACGCGCATGGCAGGACCTATCAACTACCACATAACCGTGTAGATACAACAGAAAAACCTAGTATCTCAAGGGACCAATCGGAGCTTCTTTGTCAGTCGCCTTATTGTCTTTAATGAGACATTTACACGAATGGGGGCCGACCGTCAACCTGATTATGTGATATTATGGCACGAGGGGATATTTGGAAGATTGGCCCAGGACGTTGCAATCACCTTCATTAAATGTATTGTTCTTGATTCTTCCCCTTACATACTCTTTTGGCCAGATAACTGTGGAGGTCAAAATAAAAACTGGACGCTGTACACGGCTATTGCCCAATGTGCAAACGCAGAATGGGGCCCACCCGAGATTGTTATAAAATATCTGGAGAAAGGGCACACGTTCATGAGAGCAGATTCAATCCATGGCTCAATCGGCAAGAAAATGAAAGCTCAAGAAAACATCTATATGTTTGATGACTTTGTAGATCTTTGTAAGACAGCATCAAGATAGATTGGTTTTCCTTTGTTTTCTCAAAATCAGCTAGAAGTGAGTTACTAGGTTTTGCCTTTGGATGGGAGTTATGCTGTCTTTGAAAACGTGCTACAAAAAATGCTAGTCAAAGTTCCTCAATAGTACAGGAGTGCTCTGTTGTTTTTTAAGAATCTGCCACAAAATGTCACTCAAAGATCTATATGACATGGGTGCTCTGCAGTTTTTTTTAGAAACTACTACAAAAAATACTAGTTAAATATCCTTTACATGACAAGTGCACTCGGCTGTTTATAAGGATCTGATGCAAAAATGCCAGTCAAATATAGTTTTTATTACAGGAGTGTTCTGCTTCCTCTAAAAACATATTACAACAAATAGTAGTTAAAGATTTTCTAAATGACAGAAGCGATCTTTTTTTTTTAGTGTACTGGAAAAATGCCAGTCAGACATGTCCTCTATGACAGGAGTACTTTGCTGAGTCAAAGTTCCATCATATATGGACAGGAGTGCTCTGTTGTTTCTAAGAATCTGATACAAAAACACTAGTCAAAAATAGTATATGGCACAGGAGTGCTCTGCTGTTTTAGGAATCGGCAACACAAATGCCAGTAAATACTGTTAAAGACAGGAGTACTTTGCTGTTTTTAAGATGTTGCTGCAAAAATTTCAGGCACATATAAATTCTATATGCCAAGAGTGCACTGCTGTTTTTACGAATCTGCTGCAAAACCACTTGTCAAAAATCCTCTATATGAAAAGAGCGCTCTGCTGGTTTTAAGGACATACTTTAAAAGAATACACTAGTCATGGATCCTTCAAATGATAGGAGAGCTTTGCTGTTTCTATTAATCAGCTGCAAAAATGCTAGCTCTGCTGTTTTTAGGAATTTTCCGCAAAAATGCCATATAAAGACGTAATATAAGACAGCAGTGCTCTGCTGTTTTTAAGAATCTGATGCAAAAACGCCAGTCAAACATCTTCTATATGAAAGAAGTGTTATGTTGTCTTTAAAAAACCTAGTCAAAGATATTCTACTTGACAGGAGCGCTCTGTTGTTTTTATGAATCTGCTGCCAAACCACATGTCAAAAATCCTCTCTATGAAAAGAGCGCTCTGTTGTTTTTAAGGACATACTATAAAAGACAACACTAGTCATGATAGGAGGGCTTTGCTGTGTCTATAAATCTGCTCCAAAATGCTAGCTCTGCTGTTTTTAAGAATCTGCAGCAAAAATGCCAGTAAGAGATCTAATGTATAAGACAGGAGTGACCTGCTGATTTTACGAATCTGCTGCAAAACCACTTGTCAAAAACTCTATATATGAAAAGAGCGCTCTGCTAGTTTTAAGGACATACTATAAAAGAAAACAGTAGTCATGGATCCTCTAAATCAGGCCTGGGAAATTATTTTGACATTTAGGTAAAACAAATGTGTCTGGGGGCCGGTATATCTATATTTAGGGACACTAATACGAATAATTAGACAAATAATGTCTGATTGAATGCTAAAAACGTTATGACAGACCGCCTAAAAAACGTAATGGGATTTTTTTTTCTATGAACGACAAAACACTGAATATTGACAAAATATGAATGTCACACCCCCTTTCGATCGACATATTAGCAATATTTTGCACTATTTTATATCTTATTTATCTGTTTTTTTCAACCCAAAATGCTTTGCTCTGATTAGGGGGTACTTGAATTAGAAAAATGTACACAGGGGGTACATCACTGAAAAAAGGTTGAAAACCACTGTTCTATATGACAGAAGTGTTATGTTGTCTTTAAAAAACCTAATACAGTGCTAAAATGCCAGTCAAATATCTTATATATCAGTGTTTTTCAACCTTTATTGAGCCAAGGCACATTTTTGGCGTTGAAAAAATACGAAGGCACACCACCAGCAGAAATCACTAGAAAAACAAAACTCAGTTGACAGTAAAAAGTCGCAATTTTTGGATATGACTTTTAATCATTACCAAGCATGCATGACTATAGCTCTTGTCTCAAAGTAGGTGTACTGTCACCACCTGTCATACCACACCGTGAATTTATTTGGACTTTTTTGCTGTTTAGTTCATGTCTTGTGCTCCTATTTTGGTGGCTTTTTCTCTTTTTTTGGTATTTTCCTGTAGCAGTTTCATGTCTTCCTTTGAGTGATATTTCCCACGTATACTTTGTTTTAGCAATCAACAATATTTCAATAGTTTTTAATCCTTCTTTGTGGGGACATTGTTGATTGTCATGTCATGTTCGGATGTACTTGGTGAAAGCCGTCTCTGCTCCGCAATAAGTCTTTGCTGTCGTCCAGCATTCTGTTTTTGTTCATTTTGTAGCCAGTTCAGTTTTAGTTCCGTTCTGCATACCTTCAATGCCTTTTATTAGGAGCATTCACCTTTTGTATATTTTAGGTTTAAGCATTAGACACCTTTTTACCTTCACACTGCCTCCCGCTGTTTCCGACATCTACAAAACAATTAGCTACCTGCTGCCACCGAATGATATGGAAGAGTATTACACGGTTACTCTGCCGAACTTTAGACAGCTCCGACACTCAACAACAACACATCATTTGCAAACCTCTATTACCCAAATAGGTGAAATTAGATAATCTCACACGGCACACTGGTGTGCCGCAGCACAGTGGTTGAAAAACACTGTTCTATATGACAGGAGTGCTCTTCTGTTTCCTACCACAAAAGCTAAAAAGGTGACCTAAAGGCCTACTGAAATGAGATTTTCTTATTTAAACGAGGAAAGCAGGTCCATTCTATGTGTCATACTTGATCATTTCGCGATATTGCAATATTTTTGCTTAAATGATTTAGTAGAGAACATCGATGATAAAGTTCGCAACTTATGGTCGCTAACAGAAAAGCCCTGCCTTTACCGGAAGTCGCAGACGATGACGTCACCCGTTGATGGCTCCTCACATCCTCACATTGTTTTTAATGGGAGCCTCCAACAAAAAGAGCTATTTGGACCGAGAAAACGACAATTTCCCCATTAATTTGAGCGAGGATGAAAGATTCGTGTTTGAGGATACTGATAGCGACGGACTAGAAAAAAAAAAAAATCAAATTAAAAAAACAAAAAAAAAACCTGATTGCATTGGGACAGATTCAGATGTTTTTAAACACATTTACTAGGATAATTCTGGTAAATCCCTTATCTTTCTATTGTGTTGCTAGTGTTTTAGTGAGTTTAATAGTACCTGATAATCGGAAGAGTGTATCCACGGGTGTCTTGAGGCCAGTGTCTGATGGAAGTCGACGGCAGCTGTACGGACGGCACAAGCTCAGCTGATCTCCGGTAAGTGGCGACTTTTTACCACAATTTTCTCAGCAAAAACTGCTGGTTGACAAGTGGTCGGGATCCATGTTCGCTTGACCGCTCTGATCCATAGTAAAGTTTCACCTCCGGGAATTCTAAACAAGGAATCACTGTGTGTTTGTGTGGCTAAAGGCTATAGCTTCCCAACTCCATCTTTCTACTTTTACTTCTCCATTATAAATTGAACAAATTGCAAAAGATTCAGCAACACAGATGTCCAAAATACAGTGTAATTATGCGGTTAAAGCTGACAAATTTTAGCTGTGTGTGTGTGCAGCGCTAATATTTCCCAACAGTCCGTGACGTCTTGCGTACACGTCATCATTACGCGACGTTTTCAAGAAGAAACTCCTGGGAAATTTAAAAGTGCAATTTAGTAAACTAAAAAGGCCGTATTGGCATGTGTTGCAATGTTAATATTTCATCATTGATATATAAACTATCAGACTGCGTGGTCGGTAGTAGTGGGTTTCAGTAGGCCTCTAAGCTAGTGGTTCTTAACCAGGGTTCGATCGAACCCTAGGGTTTCGGTGAGTCGGCCTCAGGGGTTCGGCGGAGCCTCCGCCACGGAAGTATAGACACATCCGAATTATCATGTAAATAAAAACTTCTCCCTGTCGGCGTATTATGGATACCCCCAAACAATGTTCCCTCTAATTTTCCATATGATTTACAGGTTTTTTGATTGATTGATTGAAACTTTTACTAGCAGATTGCAAAGGAAGAGAATACATTATATGAAACAGTACAGTTTACACAGTACAGTACATATTCTGTACAATTGACCACTAAATGTTAACACCCGAATAGGTTTTTCAACTTGTTTAAGTCGGGGTCCACATTAATCAATTCATGGTAATGTGTGTAAAGTGTGTAATTTGTTGTGAAATCATGCACTGTGTTGGTTTTGTCCTGTGAACAAGTTGATGTTCATGCACGGTTCATTTTGTGCACCGATAAAAAAACACAAGTTTTTATTGAATTTGAAAAAAAATATATTTTATTTTTCACTAAAGAAGGGTTCGGTAAATGTGCATATGAAACTGGTGGGGTTCGGTACCTCCAACAAGGTTAAAGGCCTACTGAAACCCACTACTACCCACCACGCAGTCTGATAGTTTATATATCAATGATGAAATATTAACATTGCAACACATGCCAATATGGCCTTTTTAGTTTACTAAATTACAATCTTAAATTTCCCGGGAGTTTCGTCCTGGAAACGTCGTGTAATGATGGCGTGTACGCAAGACGTCACAGGTTTTTAGGAAGTATGAGCGCTGCGCACACACACAGCTAAAAGTCGTCTGCTTTAACGGCATAATTACACAGTATTTTGGACATCTGTGTTGCTGAATCTTTTGCAGTTTATTCAATTAATATTGGAGAAGTCAAAGTAGAAAGATGGAGTTGGGAAACTTTAGCCTTTAGCCACACAAACACACGGTGATTCCTTGTTTAAAATTCCTGGAGGTGAAACTTTCCTATGGATCAGAGCGCGGTCAAGAGAGCATGGATCCTGACCACATGTCAACCAGCAGGTTTCGGTGAGAAAATTGTGGTTAAAAAGTCAGTTATTACCGGAGAAAAGCTGAGCTTGTGCCGTCCATAGCTGCCGTCGACTCCCCTGAGACACTGCACGTCAAGACACCCTTGGAGACACCCTTCCGACTATCAGGTACTGTTAAACTCACTAAAACACTAGCAACACAATAGAAAGATAAGGGATTTCCCAGAGTTATCCTAGTAAATGTGTCTAAAAACATTGGAATCTGTCCTAATGCAATCGTGTTTTTTTTTTTTCTAGTTCGTCGTTATCAATATCCTCAAACACGAATCTTTCATCCTCGCTCAAATTAATGGGGAAATTGTCGTTTTCTCGGTCCGAATAGCACTTTTTGTTGGAGGCTCCCTTAAAAAACAATGTGAATATGTGAGGAGCCATCAAACATGTGACGTCATCGTCTGCGACTTCCGGTAGAGGCAGGGCTTTTCTCTTAGCACCGAAAGTTGCGAACTTTATCGTGGATGTTCTCTACTAAATTCTTTCAGAAAAAATATGGCAATATCGCGAAATGATCAAGTATGACACATAGAATGGACCTGCTATCCCTGTTTAAATAAGAAAATCTCATTTCAGTAGGCCTAAAGCAGTGGTTCTCAAATGGGGGTATGCGTACCCCTGGGGGTACTTGAAGGTATGACAAGGGGTACGTGAGATTTTTTTTAAATATTCTAAAAAAAGCAACAATTCAAAAATCCTTTATAAATATATTTATTGAATAATACTTCAACAAAATATGAATGTAAGTTCATAAACTGTGAAAAGAAATGCAACAATGCAATATTCAGTGTTGATAGCTAGATTTTCTGTGGACATGTTCCATAAATATTGATGTTAAAGATTTCTTTTTTTCTGAAGAAATGTTTAGAATTAAGTTCATGAATCCAGATGGATCTCTATTACAATCCCCAAAGAGGACATTTTAAGTTGATGATTACTTCTATGTGTAGAAATCTTAACTTATGTGGGGCGGTTTAGCTCGGTTGGTTGAGCGGCCGTGCCAGCAACTTGAGGGTTGCAGGTTCGATTCCCGCTCCCGCCATCCTAGTCAATGCCGTTGTGTCCTTGGGCAAGACACGTTACCCACCTGCTCCCAGTGCCACCCACACTGGTTTAAATGTAACTGAGATGTTGGGTTTCACTATACAAAGCGCTTTGAGTCACTAGAGAAAAGCGCTATATAAATATAATTCACTTCACTTATAATTGAATCACTTGTTTATTTTTCAACAAGTTTTTACTTATATTTATATCTTTTTTTCCAAATAGTTCAAGAAAGACCACTACAAATGAGCAATATTTTGCACTGTTATACAATTGAATAAATCAGAAACTGATGACATAGTGCTGTATTTTACTTCTTTATCTCTTTTTTTCAACCAAAAATGCTTTGTTCTGATTAGGGGGTACTTGAATTAAAATAATGTTCACAGGGGGTACATCACTGAAAAAAGGTTGAGAACCACTGCTCTAAAGCATCTACACATCTCTCAGTGTGACGTAGTAACGCAAACTACAACCACAACAATACCTGTGGCAGTGCAAACAAAGAAATATCTGCAGAAAAGAAAAGTATTGTGGAACTTTCAGCATCCAAACACGCACACGACTAATTATATTACTGTGCGAGTGCGCGTGCGCGCGCGTGTACTTTTTTTTTTTTTTTTGCATGAGTAGTTCACTCAGCTGCTCCCTGCGTGAACTTGCGCGCCTCTCTCTCAAGGTGGGGGCCGGCCGCCGCAGACACTCGCAGGCGGGGAGGGAGCGACGCTTTCCGCCGCCAGCCCCGGAGCAGAGCTAGGGGGACGCCGAGCAGAGCCGAGCCGAGGCGAGGAGAAGCAGGAGAGGAGGCACACGGAGCCCACGCACAGTAAGACGACTACAAAACTGCTTGCTTTTCTCCCGTCGCTCCTTGTCTCGTCGCGGAGGAGGAAAAAAAAGGGCGATTGTTACTAAAAGTGTTTTTACCATATGTCAGCAAGCGAGCGAGCAGGGAGAAGCCCACCTGCTCTCGGGGTGAAGTTGAGCCCGAGCCCCGCTGCTAGGCGGCGTCTTTGGCCGGGCGAGGAGCGCTTCAGCCCGGCGTGCGAGCTTCCCGAACTGCGCCACTCCTTTTACACACTTTCGCTCCCTTCTTTCTCTCCTTACACCAACGGTGCTCACTCTCACTTAGCGAAGTGTGTCGCTTCCACTTAGCGTCTTGCAACTCTTTATTTGCGAAAAAGCGAGATTTAAACATTTTTTTTTTTAGTTTTTTTCATGCGTTTTTATCTGCGTTTCACCATCGCGGAAGTGACACGAACGCTCACATAGCGAGCCCGGCTCGGCATGTGTGTACCGTGCATGGCTTTTACATGGATATTGTGCATGGAAGTGTACTAATACACAATGTTTGTGTTCTTCCACGGGCGTATGGTTGTAAAGGACACACTGGCTTTGTGATTGCGAGACTACCCGTGATGTCATTCATCCCAGCTTGGGCCATTATATAACGGGACTGTGGGGAAGCCTGTGATAGCAGGCTATTTTTACTCTGTTTACACCCCCTTATGCTGCACAAGTCTCCACGTCCCAAGTGGTGGTCCTATCACTCACATTGCCATATTTTTTTTTTTGGTTGCATGTTCTTTGATGTTGTGTTTGTACAACTTTTGTGCAAGACTCTTTGCATTCGCATGGTCGGGAACCTTTTTGACTGAAAGAGCCAAGACGCCAAATATTTTAGAATGTATTTACTTAAGAGCCATATAATATTTTTTTAACACTGAACACAACTAAACACATGCATTTTTAAGTAAGACCAACATTTCTAGAATATAATAGGTCTCTTATTCTTTGTAATAACATTGTTATTCTGAAGCTAAATGTGGAGGGGGCGTGGCCTGCGGGCCTGCAGCGAAGCGGGGGTGTTGCCAGGATCGGCCTTGAAATCAGCGACAGGTGTGTAGATTGCCCACCTCGGCCTTGTTATCTAATCATCTGTCGCTCTGTTATAAGCAGCAGCCAGGAGGAGAGACAAGGTTAGGGCTGGGGCTGGAGCCAGAGCGCGAGCGAGAACAAAAGATAAAAAGACAATTGCTAGAAAGCAACTGAGAGACTAATTGAAAAATAAAACAATATTGTAACCCCCTAAACAGGCTCTCGTGTCAGTGCTTGGTGGTCTGAAGAACCCCCAGGAGGGCAAGCCCCACACTAACCAATAATAAATAAATAACTTCTTACCTTTAACGCAACTTTTTGAACAGGTGCGGTAGGAAACGGATGGATGGATTAAAAATGCATGAGAATGTTTTACATTTTGAACGTTATTTTTTACACTGTGATTACAAGTGGAATTATTCACTACTTATTGTGTTAAGCAATGTCAGCTCAGATTTATCCGAGAGCCAGATGCAGTCATCAAAAGAGCCACATCTGGCTCGCGAGCCATAGGTTCTCTACCCCTGGGATAGAGCAATACTGCAATGCATGCATTTATGTCTACTTATGCCCACAGTACACTAACATTAGGCTGACCATGTTCTGAAATCCCAAAATGAGGACACATATATGCGTGCCAAGGCGGGCAGCACGCCAAGGCCGGGACAAGGTGAAAATTTGTCAATGATACTTGAACTTGCTTAATAAATAATTATTTAAACAAAGCCTTTTTTTCTCCTCTGTTGACAGAAGTGTTGGTGCTAGGAATTTTCAAAATGGGGTCCCATGGACCCCATCAAGTCATAAAAATGGGGTCCCACAGTACATTTTTGGGGTCCCACCTTTTTGTAAGAGTTTTGAAAACCAATGATAAACGTATGCATTGTCCTGTTATATCTCACTTTCTATTTTGTGTTTTGGAAAAAGGTTGTCATAAACATTACTTAATTCATTAAAAAAAATATATAAAAAAAGACTAATTTGTATGCATATGTAAATGTTTTCAGTTATAAACATTCATTCACTTTCTTCTTTCCTTCATGGATCTAAACTTTACTGCTTCTGGTAGTTTGTTCTATGTTTGTATTTAATAAGTTGTAGGTGTATTTATTTCAGTATGAAATAGTAAAAAGTGTTTTGATTCGGTCATGAAATGATGATAATGGTGTGCCTGGCCATACATACATTTTATATTTAACGCTTAAATCTCTGGAGTCTTCCTCAACTTCAGATCTATTCCTCATTTCAAAATGTTTTTTGTTGTTGTTGTTTTTTTGTTTGTTGGTTTTCCGCCCTGGCAAACACACAAAATATGCAAAATCTTCCACCAAAAGTATTTTTCAAAGTGGAATATTTGATCTGACATAATCGGGTTGAGTTGGGGGCATGGGGTAGGGTGTAGCGGGGGCTGGGGGTTGGGGGCTGGGGGGGGGGCATATGGGTATTTGTTCTGTTGTGTTTATGTTGTGTTACGGTGCGGATGTTCTTCCGAAATGTGTTTGTCATTCTTGTTTGGTGTGGGTTCACAGTGTGGCGCATATTTGTAACAGTGTCAAAAAGCTTTATATGGCCACCCTTAGTGTGACTTGTATGGCTGTTGACCAAGAATGCCTTGATCAACACTCAATTAACTACCTCGGTCTCTCGCTCTTTTATCTCTGCCCCTCCCTCACGAATGTTGCTGCGTGCGCACACCTTCACAATTTGTTTCGATTTCAACTCCTCTTAACCCTGTAGGTACATTGAAAATACACGCAACCTTGACACAAAACGCCGGTCATTTGAGGCATTTAAGAAACCCCGCCCGGACACCCCGGACAGTCCCGCCAAAGAGGACATGTCCGGGGAAAAGAGGATGTATGGTCAGTCTAACTAACATATTGGAACACTTTATTACATTATGAAGTGGGAACCCGGTACGGACAAGACAACATTGATTAGACATACTAGTGTTGTAATGATACCAATATTTTGGTACCCGTACTAAAATTATTTTGGTACTTTTCTAAATAACGGGGACCACAAAAACAATTGCATATGTTGTCATTTATCATTCTATTATTTTGTCAACAATTATTAAGGACGAGTGGTAGAAAATCAATTATTCATCTACTTGTTCATTTACCGTTAATATCTTCTTACTTCCTGTTTCAACATGTTCTATCTTAGGACTGGGCGATTTATCGATATACGATATATATCGCGAGTTTGTCTCTGTGCGATATAAAAAATGACTATATCGTAATATTCGAGTAGACGTTCTCACGCAGCTGCGGGCATTACACTCTCCTCGCTCTTTCCTGTGTCTCCTCACAGACAAGCAGGCGCACATTCATACGTCACTTACTGTCACGTCATACGTCATACGCCCTCGCCCAGCGGAGAGGTAGCGGCGTGGCTAACGTTAGCTGTAATGCTAGCGGGTTGTTGCAAGAAAAAGAAGGTGCGGATCTCGTAACAAATGAAGGAAGAATTAATTCCCAAGAAAAACAGCACGGGGCCCATCGTCTGGCGGTGGTTCGGCTTCAAGCGGAAATATGTCGAATAGACAACTTTAATTTGTCGTATGTGGGGTACAAGCGTTGCTACCAAAAGTAGCATTTCTGCTGATATGCAGCGTCATTTGAAAAGTCACCTGCTAGTGTTCTTTCAAGGCTAAGGCAAAATATCGTAATGTATATCGTATATCGCGATATGGCCTAAAAATATCGCGGTATTAAAAAAGGCAATATCGCCCAGCCCTATTCTATCTACACTTCTGTTAAAATGTAATAATCACTTATTCTTCTGTTGTTTGATACTATACATTAGTTTTGTATGATGCTACAAATTTAGGTATCGATCCGATACCAAGTAGTCACAGGATCATATACAATGGTCATATTCAAAGTCCTCATGTGTCCAGGGACATATTTTCCAAGTTTATTATTATAATATTTTTTTTTTTAATGAAAGAAGATGTTTTGATGCCCAAAAATATTGACGTAATCATAGTAGTATCGACTCGATACATGCTTGTACTTGATATCATTACAGTGGATGTTAGGTGTAGATCCATCAATGCTGTTTGTTTACATTTTGACGCCGGTGAGTTACGGTGTGTAGTGAAACATGTTTAGCTATTCCTTGACCTGCAGGGATGATAATTGTAAGAACCATACTTTATTTGTCGCAATGGAGGCGAGGATTAGTGATTTAGAAGTAGCTAAAACACTACCAAAAGCGGATGGATGTTCGCTGCTAGCTAGCTAGCCATGTCTTAAAGCACTTCTTCCTGAGGGCGTTATAACTTCACCTTTATTTAAAATTTTTAAGCCAAAATGCGGCCGTTCTCCCTTTTCTGTCTACACTCTGTGTCTGCTTGTAATTACTCTGCAATTGTGTGCCGCCGAACATGCTCCTCTGCTCGTAAACCAGCAATGTCACGATGTAACTTTGACGTCGGGGGTGAGGGACCGGTACGTTTCAGAGACGGTATCGTAAAAAAAGTGATTCATTAGCACCGCGGTACTATACTAATACCAGTATACCGTACAACCCTGATACATACATGTTTTTTAAAACTGACTTCTAAACTACGTTTCAAAATAGTTGACAATGTTTCACATTGGAACCACGTTGTTGGTTGGGAAATGACCAAATTTCAATGGTAATTATCTTCTGAAGCTCACGGAGTGCAATCTGATTTCACAGTGCTTGTATGCTTGTATTATGTATAACATAGTATATGGATTAAATTCTAGACTGCCATATCATTCCAGTGACCACTACTCCTCATAGATATAACACTAGAAGTAAACCTTTATTAAGTGGGAAAAATCGTCATCTAAGGTGTACAAGCTTTAGTATAGCCTGTAGAGACCCGATGATCTGGAATGAGATTGATAGTTCTATAAAAGAATCACATTCTTTAAACATTTTTAAAAAGCGTCTTAAGCAAAATGTATTGCTACGTTATGCTTAGTATACTTAGCACCCCTTATGGTTGAGGAATTCACATTAGTCGCATAATTTTGGTCTTGACTTCTGTATGTATGATGAGATTATCACAGATCTTCAAGATGCAATCTTTAAACACATTTGAATAATAGGATCATGAGACTGATTTGGTGGATTTAAAGATTCCTTTTTTTACTTATAAATGGAATTGTAAATGGGTATTTGGTGGGTTGATTTGAAATGTACTGTATTTTGTATATAAAACGATGATGTATATTTCAATTGTGGGTCCCTGTTCATAAACTGTGTGCTTCTAGGGATTACCTATTTGCAGAATGGACTCTGATATTAACAAAAGAAACAATAATGTAATTCAAAATTGTGTCTGTATGTAAATAAATAAATAAAAATAAGTAAATAAATCAACGTCTTAACTTGACAAATTCCCGGACATAATAAATTTGCCAACAGCTAAAATAATGCACAAAGCAAACTACAATCTGCTACCCAAGAATATACAACAATTCTTCTCAACAAAAGAGGATAAATATAGTCTTAGAGAAAATTTAGAAATTTAAAACAATTGTAGGCACGTACAACACTTAAGACATTCATTATATCAGTATGTGGAATTAAATTATGGAATGGATTAAGCAAATAAATCAAACAATGTACTAATATGATCCACTCCAAGAAACTCTTCAAACTTAAAATGTTTACAAAGTACAAAGAAAAATAACCATGATAAACATTCTGAATTTATTTCATCCATTCATTCATTTTCTAGATAATCTTATTTATCGCACCATAAGAAATATAACTTACTTCACTAATTATTCATTTATTTTAATGTTTTTAGTTATGGAGTAAATTGTCAATAAATTTAGAACAGGAAGTGAACAAAAGTTTAAGCAACTGCTATGTAAAGGAAAAGGGGTAGGATTAAATAACCTTTGGTTCTTCCTACTCCTTTTCGAACATGTTGAATAGAGAAACTGGGAATTGTGATGCATCATTTTGTATGCATGCATGTTCGAAATAAACACAAACTCAACTCAATGACATTGGAATAACATCGTCAAAATGCATGTTTTTTCAATGCCGTATTTGTGTTGTAAAATAATGGTTGGTAAATTACCAAAATTCAATGGTCAACTCAACGTCAGAACCCAATATTGATTAAACGTCGTCAAAAAGCATGTTGTTACAGCGTTATGTTTGAGTTGCTCAACATCAAAACCTAGTTCAACAAGTTCTCAACGTTGTATTACTATCTTGTGCCTTCTGGGAATAAATACCACTCAGAGGAGTTATATCACCCATTAATTCCCATTTTATGTAAATAGTAACAACCACAAACGCCATGAGCGTAGATACTATGCTGCTGATTCCGATACCAATCATCCATTTTTGAGACTGGCCTATACCAATATCTGTCGGATGTATTAACTGTACATTATTCAGTGTAATTATAGTGCTTGCTATTGTCAGTATAACAATATCAACACAATATTTAAACTAGTTCCTTAATCTATTTTTTCAAATTATGATTGTTTGAGCTAAACAAATGAGTGCAAATTAACTGAATAACTACACAAACCAAAGTTATATCCGTATTTCCTAAGTTTGTAAACATTAACAAAAAAGATTTTGAGATAATAAAAATATTAATTTAATCACACTGGTATCAGTCATATACTGATACTATCCTTGGCATTGATGCCACTAATTTATGGATCAATCCGCAGTCATGGTACCTTATTAGTAAAGATATACTGTACAACCCTAGTAGGCACTGATACAATTAAAAGTAGTTTTTAGCAAGATGTTATATTGTCCTTTCTCTAGAACTGTGGTACCAGTGACCAGTGATTCTCAAACTGTGGTACATGAACCACTAGTTGTACGCAGGCTTCATTTAGTGGCATGCCAAAAAATCGAAAGTCCTGATCGTTTGGTCTGCACATTTTACCTCCGATGCTAATAAGGCAGCCATGCTATGGGCAACTTCATTAGGTACACCCATGTTATGGTCGAATAGCGTCAATTGCTATTCGCTCAATAGCTTCAATTTCTTCTTCAATTTCGTTTTTGCTATCTGCCTCCATACTCCGACCATCTGTTTCAATACATGCGTAATCTGTTGAATCGCTTAAGCCGCTGAAATCCGAATCTGAATCCAAGCTAATGTCGCTATATCTTGCTGTGGTAACCGCCATGTTGTTTGTATTGGCAGCCCTGTATGACGTCACAGGGAAATGGACAGTCGCATCGCAAATAGCGAAATCAAGACCTTTAAAGCTTTTTTTAGGGATATTCCGGGAGGTGTAAAATTTTGAAAAAAACTTCGAAAAATAAAACAAGCCACTGGGAACTGATTTTTATTGTTTTTAACCCTTTTGAAATTGTGATAATGTTCCCCTTTAATTAAATACTCAAACCGAGTGTTACTGTCCAAACCGTATGTCCTTTTGCAGTGGCCAAAATATTAATTATACTTGTTAAATGTAACCTCTGCCTTTTTTTAATGAATATTTAAGCCTGCTACCTAACTGTAATCTAATTTTGGTCATTATGGTGGTACTTGGAGAGCCAAGTGTTTCATGAGGTGGTACTTGGTGACATTTATTTTGGAGAAACACCGTTCTAGACTCTTGTTATTCTACTTCTTAATTTCCTGTTATTATCATCTTACTTTATGCTTCAACTCGGTTCCATCTACATTTCTTAAACTTTATAAATCCCTTATTTTTTGATCTTGTTTAACGCTAGTTCAGCAGTTAGCTTAGCTATGAGCATGCCTGCTTCAGGCTTGCTCTTGGTGTGTAACATGTTCAACCTCGTCCTCTAGTGATAAATTATTCTTGATACTGGTACCTAAAACACAAAGATATGCAATTATTTTGCGGTAATGGTTTTGATTATTATTAACTTAGGGGAGCAGCACTACACTGTGTATGGAGATACATAATTAACTTCTAGCCGCTTGTCGGCCAGGAGACTTTTTTATTTTTATTTTTAAGGCATTATCCGGCAATGGCGATAATGGCAATCGGAGTGTAATTTATTCTTGGATTAAATATATCGCTGTGCTAAAGTACACTTTTGTTCGAAACCAGGAGAGGGTGCAATCTTTTCAGGCCCAACCAATTTTTCTGGTTAAGAGGCGGCTGTTTAAGTGAATGAGAAAATAAACACAACAGTGAAGCTTGCATTTGTAAGTAAATTTGTTCGTGTATAACACACATACCAGCACTTAAAAAAAAAAATCATTGTAAATTCACAGCAAATTACTGACTAATTATTGCATTACTTTCAAAATGATATTTTCCGTAATTTACTGTGAATTATCTTTACAGCAATTTACAGTAACTGCAAAGCTGGGATTTTAGGGTTAACTTAATTACAATAAAGTTGCAACTAAACGTTGTAACTTTTCAGTTTTAATTGTATAGTCAATTACAATAACATTACAACTATAGTCTGTAACTCACAATTTTAATTTAATTGTTGCTCTCTTGGTTTAACAGCATACCACCACATACTGTACAAGAGTGTTCAATGTAGTCAACGGAACCCCTTAAGAGACTAATCAGTTTGAAATTATTGTAATTTGTCATGCTAATATTATTACAGTATTTTACTATGAAATAACAGGTAATTGTTGTGGATTTTAAGGGTGTCATAATTTTTCACGTAATTACTTGTAATGTTACAGTAAATTTCGAAGACATTATTTTACTGTGAACCCGCGTGTAAAATGCTGTGAAATCCTGATACATTTTTAGCTGTACTTGACACTCATTAGCAAAGTTAGCTTGTGTGTATTTTTTGGACATGCTCATAATTTGTTAACAAGAATCAGTTGGATGCATTTACTTTAATTTGCCACAGTTGGTTCGTGAAAATATTTAGCTTGAAGGCACTGCTGCCTTTTTTTTTCACTCTTTATGCTCTGGTCAAATTCAATTATTAGGACAACTGTTTTAATGAAATATATCTTTTTGGAATGGAGGCAAAACTATATATTTTTTAAACATGTACAATGGTAACAATTTGTAATTCCATTAAAATCCATAGTCAAAAATGAAGCAGTTTGAGGTATTCCATAAATGTTCCAAAAGGTGCCGTTGTCTTCACAAATTAAGGTGTTAACATATTAAGCGAACATAGTAAGACATAGGGACTCTTCGCTGCAATCCACACGAGGTTCGGGCATGAACATTGTTCTCATAGGTGAGCACACACAAAGGCTTTGTGCAGGAAAACACCAGAAAGACCCGCGGGTGCCGAGGCCTTTGAGTCGTTGGATGCCATTCACTTTCAAATGGTAATGAGAGGCAATTAGATGCCAATGTGTCATAATCACACACCATTTAACTGCACTTGGCTCCCTGGTCTGAACCGTTTGCACCAAAGCACATATATAAACGTACGTGTACAGCACGCGTGAGTCTGTGTGTGTGTGTGTGTGTGTGTGTGTGTGTGTGTGTGTGTGTACATTTCACAGCAGAATTAATAAGCGACCTGCTGCAGGACATAGCTATGTATATTTACAAAGGCATTAGCAAAATAGCCACAATACTCACACTCTCTGTTAGAATTACATTAACAGGTTTCAAGCGGTTAAATTCCTGTTGAACACTTTAACCTGTCAATTAACAAACATTCACATCAAAGTTAAAGGGGACCTATTGTGCAAAAACATTTTTTTTTTAACTGATGGTACCTGTATTTGGGATCTGCATTAGTACAGAACATTTTAAATCAAAACATGGAGGCATTGCACGGATAAATATACAACAATCTTGCCTATCTATATAAATCCTCCAAACAGTCTGTTTGAAATTTTGTTCAAGTGTGACATCAGCGGATTATCCATTTATGGTAGACATTTACCCAAACATCCTTGCATGACTCAGCCAATTTACATATATGTAAATCTGGCTGTGCCCCAACATCATGTTGACGATGAAACCCAATGAAGGAAAATTATCTGTTGTTTGTTTGCTTTAACCAGCATAAGTAACTGTACTAACTTTCAGCCTCCTCCGAAGTAAAAAGTGCCTTACCTTTAAACTTCTATGACTCGTGGAAATGTGTCTTCCACTTTAGGGAAGTTGCTTCGAGTGTGCAAAGATTAACTTTACTCAACCACAGGCCTTCACAAAAAGATGGATTTTCCCCAAAAAAACAAACAGACTTTAAATGGCGGGCTTGGTGGCAACTATTAATGGCAATGGAGGAGACAATTAAACGGAAAGTAATACCAGTAAGTTAGAAATGTGTGAATGATACGTCAGCAATGTTAGCTCGATTTGTTGTGTTGCTAGCTTAGCCATCTTATGAGACACAATAGCATCACTGTCCACCGGCAATATAAAGAATGATCTTCCTAAAAACTACTTTTGATTTTATCAGTGCCTACTAGGGTTTTACAGTATATCGGTACTAATAAAGTACAGTGGTACTAATGAATTGAAAAAGGTACTATACAGCCTCTGAAAAATACCGGTACTATTTTTTTTTTTACGGACATTATGGTACGTCGTCATCATGTCGTGACATTGCTGGTAATACGAGCAGAGGTGCATGTTCGGCAACACACACGTATAGGGTACTTACAAGCAGACACACTGTTGTCATAAGTGTCAGAATAGACGCATTTTGGTTTTTAAACAAACGATAAATGTAAAGCTATAAACACTGAAGCGCTGTTTTGCAGGTGGTGTGTCACGCCAAATTTCTTCCCCCCTACAAAAACCTTCCCTCCCCCATTTACTTCCGGGGTCATGTTTCCTCTTACGTCACACAAGTAGTGTTGACCCGTGGAAAGCGAATCAAAAATCGTTTTACTCTCCGTCCTGTACGGTAGTCAAATGTGCAATGAGTATTTGTTCACATATGCATTCCCAAAGTAACACGATTCACGGGAAACATGAGTGCTGACGTAAAAACAGCGAATGAAACTAAACAAATTTAAGTTCACATAAATGTCATTTTAATTTAGTTCACTTACACAGAGAACTAAAAAAAAACCCTGAATTACACTGTTATTCATTTTCGCATATGTCCACGAGTCAAATGTGCATTCAGTCAGGAATATCCTCAAGTTAATTTGTCCGATTAATACAGACGTTTTGTTAACGCTATATTATAAAAAATGTTACGCTATATTATAAAAATATAACGCTATATTATAAAAATACAGAGGTTTTGTTAACGCTATGTTATGAAATATATAAAAAAATGTTTACAAACACAAGCTATGGGATGACGTAAGAGGAAATGTTAGGAAACGTGACCCCGGAAGTAAATGGGGGGTTGGTTTTTGTAGGGGGGAAGAAATTTGGCGTGACATGGTGCTTTAAAACAGAGCTAGCTAGCGGCTAACATCTATTCTCAGTCGGGAGTGTTTCAGCGACTTCTCAATCAATAATCCTCGACCATATTGCAACAAAAAAATTATGTTTCTTACAAGTATCATCCCTGCAGGATGAGGAATAGCTAAACATGCTTCGCTACACACCAAAGGATGAACAATAGCTAAGCGCTAACACCAAGCCTAAATGTAAACCAATGGGTGGATCTATACATTCATCGTTTGTAACGATACCAAGTACAAGAGCCGTGTCATCTCGATACTTTAATGATTACATCGATATTTTTCATTATCACAAAAGATTTTGTCTTTTTTAGTGTTTATAAAGTCTGTAAATATGTCTAAGAACACTGGAGAACTTTAATTATGACTAATGCATGATACTGTAGCTGCTTGGTATCTGATTGATACCAGAACGTGTTGTATCACCCAAAACGTATCCAAACAACAAAGGAATGAGTGCTTGTATCATTATATCAGTATGTGTAGATAGAACATGTCAAAACAGAAAGTAAGCAGATAGTAACAGTAAATGACCAAGTAGATTAATAATTAATTTTATACCGCTTGTTGCTAATCATTTTGAAAAAATAATTGAATGGGAAATGACACAATATGCTAATGCATACGTCAGCAGTAATATTAAAAGCCTTTGTTTGCTTACTACTAAAATAGTAGTTGTTTAGAATGTTCACTATCTTACTTTATGACAAAAGTATTATTTGATTGCAGTAAGAAACATATGTTTAATGTATCGTAAGATTTTCTGTTGCAAAAAAGCCGGTTACCGGTACCAAACTATTGGTATCGGGATAACCCCCGTGCCTACTGTGTTTTGCAATGAACCAGTTAGCAATATAATCAGTTATTAGGTTGGCAAATGATTATGTAGCCCGTAGTATAATTACTTGTATTAACTGGCTTAGGCCTCTAAGTGCAGTGCAGTAAAAGTATTACCATGATATAGAATAGAAAAACAATTTATTGTCAATATACACATTCATACGTCCAGGATCTGGCACTGGAGACATAACGACTCATAGAAGTTTAACCTTAGCCAGCGTTTCGTACCAGAAATGTCCGACTTCCTTACTTCGTGTCCGCCGCGTCGTCTCCTCATTCAGGTAACAAAACAACCATGGTGAGGTGTGTGGTCTCGCTAGATCATCCGGGATATTGTGTCTTAGCAAAACAAAACTAAAAACAACTATTGTAGTAAACAAGGCTGCTGGGGCAGGGACAAAAGGCTAATCAGCGTGAGCGGGCGCGGTAGGGATCGAAAAACTCCGCTTCTTAAAACCAACCTTTTTTGAAGGAAGCCGAAAATCGGCATGAAGATAGGTCTTTACAGCAAAAATGATGCAACATTTTGACCAAAGATCAACCAATACATAGCATAGTGTCACCTTCCAGCCAGTACTGCTTTCTCCTTTTGCTGTAATAAAGGTTCCCTCTGACATATTTTTCCAAAAAAGTCCAGTCTTATCACAGTTAGAGAACTTGGTAAGGTAGAAATCCCCCTTCGCTGATAAAATCCTTGAAGCGGCAACTCTGTCTGAGCAGCCTTGCCATGCTGGACCAACGTTGTGAATGATGGCTCCTCTTTTTAAACTTTTCCAAACACCCACGGCTTGCCTTAAAGTGTTCTTCCCTGCTGGTTCCAGTATGGTCAATTTAGGACATCAAGTCGCCATACAAATCAATATATATTTAGGGCTATACAAATATAGCCCTAAATCACAAGTGTCTTAGAGGGCTGCACAAGCCAAAACGACGTCCTCGGTTCAGAGCACACATAAGGGCAAGGAAAATCTCACAACCCAATGGGATGTCAATGTGAATGACTATGAGAACCCTTGAAGAGGACCGCAGATGTGGGTGACCCCCACCCTCCCAGGGGAGACCGGATGCAATGGACGTCGAGTGGGTCCTGTATAATATTGTGAAAGTCCAGTCCATAGTGGATCTAACATAATAGTGAGAGTCCAGTCCATGGTGGGGCCAGCAGGAGACCATCCCGAGCAGTTGGCAAGCCTTCTCTCAAATGATAGCTTCGGAAATGCTATCTGCTTCTCATTTGTCCACACCAGCAACAACTTTTCCACCTTAATCCATCCATCCATTTTCTACCGCTTATTCCCTTTTGGGGTCGTGGGGGGCGCTGCGCCTATCTCAGCTACAATTGGGCGGAAGGTGGTTTTACACCTTGAACAAGTCACCACCTCATCGCAGGGCCAACACAGACGGACAACATTCACACTCACATGCACACACTAGGGCCAATTTAGTGTTGCCAATCAACCTACGGTGGCAGAGGGGTTAGTGCAGGGGTCGGGAACCTTTTTGGCTGAGAGCCAAATATTTTTAAAAGTATTTCCGTGAGAGCCATATAATTTTTTTTTTTAACACTGAATACAACTATATGCATGCAGTTTTAAGAATTACCTACATTTTTATGTATAATAAGTCTCTTATTCTTTTTAATAACATTGTTTTTCTGAGGCTAACCCAAAATAAATAAAATACTTCTTACTATTAATGCGACTTCTTGAACAGGTGCGGTAGAAACCGGATGGATGGATGAAAATGCATGAGAATGTTTTATATTTTGAACGTTATTTTTGACACTGTGATTACCAGGGGAATTATTCATTACTTATCGTGTTAAGCAATGTCAGCTAAGATTTATCTGAGAGCCAGGTGCAGTCATCAAAAGAGCCACATCTGGCTCTAGAGCCATAGGTTCCCTACCCCTGGGTTAGTGCGTCTGCCTCACAATACAAAGGTCCTACAGTCCTGGGTTCAATCCCAGGCTCGGGATCTTTCTGTGTGGAGTTTGCATGTTCTCCCCGTGAATGCGTGGGTTCCCTCCGGGTACTCCAGCTTCCTCCCACTTCCAAAGTCTTTTCCACCTGTTCTTGCCTTTTCTCTCCATCGTTCCGAAGATATTTAACCCATTCGGCAAACTCAGCAACCATATAAACAGCCTTTTTTGGTAATGGTTGCAATTGTGGACTTGTTTCTTCCATATTTGAGAGTCAATCCATTTGCCATTGTCGCCACTCGCAAATATGTAAGCAGGATGTGACGTCAGGGGCCCGCCTCTTCAAAATGGCGTGTACAGGAAGTGATGTCATTAAAATGGCAGCACCTATAGAGCTTCCAGCGGCACACAAAATGAATGAATGATTAAATAAATGAAGGATGTGATCGTACACCAAAATATGGGTCGCACACTGACGCATATTTGGCTTGAGCTAAACCAGGGGTGTCAAATTCAAATACAGAGTGGGCCAAAATTTAAAACTGAACAGAACCACGGGCCAAGGTTGAACAAATTAACCTTTTAATAGGGACCCAAACAAGTTTTGCATTGAATATTGAACAAGCAAGGCTTATATTACGTTATAGTGTCATGTAAAATCGAGTTTTAAATAATAATCATTAAAAAATATAAATGGCATATAAAATAAAATTTAAATAAAAATTAAATGCCTCTTTTCTATTTGCAGCCCATTGAGGTAGATATCAAAACAAACTTTTTCCACAGGCTAATAATACATATGCAAATAAAATAACAATAACAAATTAATCAAACATTGAAGCCTTAAAATAGCAAGAGAAAGTGCATGAGTAAAACATTACTTATTGCTTGGGGGGGTATATTGTAGCGTCCCAGAAGAGTTAGTGCTGCAAGGGGTCCTGGGTATTTGTTTTGTTGTATTTATGTTCTGTTACGGTACAGATGTTCTCCCGAAATGTGTTTGTTATTCTTGTTTGGTGTGGGTTCACAGTGTCGTGCATATTTGTAAGATTGATAAAGTTGTTTATACGGCCACCCTTAGTGTGACCTGTATGGCTGTTGAACAAGTATGCATTGCATTCACTTGTGTGCGTGTGTGTGTAAAAGCCACATATATTATGTGACTGGGTTGGCACGTTATTTTTATGTAGGAAAAGCGGACGTGACGACAGGTTGTAGAGGACGCTAAAGGCAGTGAGTGCCGTTAATGCACGCCCCCAATATTGTCGTCCGGGTAGAAATGGGGAGAAAGTCGGGAGAATGTTTACCCCGGGAGATTTTCGGGAGGGGCACTGAAATTTGGGAGTCCGGGAAAATCGGGAGGGTTGGCAAGTATGAGTATTAGTGGTGAATGCGGTGTTACAGCAGCACCGCCGCTGTATAAAACCGGCGGGCCAGCTCTAATGTTTATTTCATACTGCCTCAAGGGCCAAATGAAACTACACGACGGGCCAAATTTGACACCCATGATCTAAACGTTCGTAAACCGAAAAGAAGGCACATTTTTATAAATCAAGGTTCCACTGTAATTTTTTTGAAAGGCTGTCTGCGAATATAAAAAGTCATACAGTATAAATAACATGTAGTGTTGTCCCGGACTTATTGCCAGCTAGCAATTAGCAGTCTAGTTGCCAGCTAGCATTTAGAGCTCTAGTTATCAGCTAGGGATTAACATGTCAGTTGCCAGCTACCGATTATTGTGTCAGTTGCCAGGTAGTGATTAGCATGCTATTTGCCAGTTTGCTATGAGTGGCACTATTCCTATTATTTAAATCCGTGGTATTGCACAATAACAAGGTAGTTTTAAGACCAGTTTAATATAAAAGTTTTTTTGTTTTTTTTCCACAAAATCTATAAATTGAAGGGCCCTACTACATCTGTCTATTAGTTTGGGAGTCCTTGGCCAGGACAACATTGAAGACCCCTGATCCAGACCACAAGGAAATTTGTTAAATGTTGATTAGAATTATCAGAGGTGTCTTTAAGTAAGCCAGGGCTATTCAACTTAATTATTCTAGGGGCCACAGTTTCAGAGAGCTAAAGACTGGAGGGCTGGACTTCTCTTTTCTGTGACTATCTGGCAGCTCTGTTTCGGCCAATCTTTTTTTGTTGCAGTGCCCGGTTTCTGGGTCAAAGAGCGCACGCACACCTGATGCTCATCTACTCCTGACTACTTAAGCTCTCCAGTCCCTTCAATTGGCGCCAGTAGATTTCCTGATGAGTTACCCTTCTAGTCGTGTACATCTCCTTTGTTTTGGCTCTACTCACGTTTCTTGTTCCCTGTGACTCAGTCCCAGCATAGCTGTGTTAACTGTTACCTCTCACACCTTCAGTGTGCTATTTCTGTTTTCGCACACCATAAGTGGGTATCCTGAGTTATTTTGCTCACTTCTTTTTGAGTGCTCTTTTTGTTATTATTCCTGTGTATTTGTTGCTCTGCGTTGGGGTCCGACTCTGGCTAAGCCGTCGTGACACCTTTACTACCCTCTGTAGTGATCATTTGGGGACGCTAGAACGCAATGGACGATGGCCTTTAGATGGATTAAATGTATATGCAAGGATATGCCAATTTGCTTACACTGTTCCAAGTTACTCCATACGACAGAAGCGCTCGAGTGTTTTTAAGAATTTATTTAAAAAAAAGTCTGGTTTTGAACTGAACTCAAAGCAAAGTGTCACTGCCGGGCCGGATTTGGCACCCGAGCTGCCAGTTGAATTGCCCTGAGGGAAGCCATTGGCTTGACCCGAGTAATACCCGCCCCTATTACACTCTGTATATTGTTGTTCTTATTTTTTAAGGAAGGTGTCTCGTTGACATGACAAGCTGACAAGAGCACGGGGTCCACACAGAGCGTATTCACCGCAAAGAGTCTCATTACATACGCAAACACTTGCTATGATAATGAACAGTCTTGTGTAACACAGGAGGTTGCGTAAAACAATACGGAGGCGGTAAAAGTGGAAAGTGGCACATACACACAAGAGAAAAGGAGAGGTAATGCAGAAGTATGCCACTTCTTTCAGTAGTGGTAGACTCGTCAATAGGAAGTAATTTGCTTATGTGAATGAACAAAAGGACCAATGACTGATCAGTGTTTTGATTCCATGGTTGCGGCCATTGTAGCTAACAGTGTTTTTGCTAGTCTTCCAAATCGTGCTCCAGTGTGGGGGGCTTCAAATGTTTGAATCTGTGCGCTGACTTTTTAAACATTTTCAATTCATTAGATAAAAATGAGTTTCAGCTCTACACTGAATACCTTGCACCAATTATTTCAGCAACACTCTTGTGATCTCAGAGCTTTGATTCATATTTGATCACCTTCTAGGCCAGGCGTAGCTTTGGAGGTTTATGTTTTGAACCTGTACATATTTGATCTTTTCAGCTTGACTCTCTGCTTTAGCAGTGCCACCTTGTTTTTCTGTTAGTGAACTTTGACAGGTGTGGTGTTATTCCTTGGAAACATTTGAATGCATGTATCGATGTTGTTGACAGAAAGTCGGACACCTGGTTTTCTGTTGAAGCAGCATCATGTTGTCTTTGTGTAACCAGGAGCCCAGTCACAGTCACATTGTTCATGTATGAAGGCTGTTTGTATGTGGTTGCAGAGGTTTCTTTTCGGAAACTTTACACAATGGCATTGAAAAGTCTGCAAGAACGGCAGTGGAAAAAGGGTCAAAAGATGGAGCTAACTGTTTAAATGACATTCAGACTCTACTTAAATCAATAACGAAGCAGCATCTCCTCATCTGGAAACAACAACACAGGAAATGCGTCCCGTGAAAAACCGTCCGACCGGAACTCTAATAACTAAAGTTCCTTGGGTGAATAATGTAAACTCACTCTACTGTTATGTTTTATTGCTTTAATGGCGAGTTTACTGACAGATATAAGTAAGAACGTTACACTACTTTATATTAGAAATGGCAACAGCGAAGGATTGATGTCACATAACAAGAAGATAGAGGTAAAAGAAGAAGCTTATCGCCTCGCAGACGTGCGCAATTTTTCAGGACTTCTACAGATCCCACATGCAGATCAGCAGGTACCAGAAGGTAAAAAAAGTTGCTTTTGCATAATATTGCGAAAAAAACGGCAAATAATGTCATACCTTATACACACACCATAAAAATACTCGTATGTTTAATGCGCTAAAAATTATTTAAGCGGTGCGGCTTCATAGCTTACCAAACTTGTAGTAAAAAATGATGATATATTTTTGAGCGCCATGTGTAATGTTCCATATTTTCAATGGAACATTTAAAATGTTGGTGTATGACAATTCTCTAATCAACGGGCACCCAAAACTCAAGGCTGCCAAAACTTCCCGGAAAATTGGCATACGGTACCGAACTGGATTGAACCCTAAGACCTGCCTCTGTGCCAGCTCTAGTGAGTTCAAAGCATCACCCCTTGTGCACCCCACGCACTCAACACACTGCAAAAGATGGCAGCGTAGGCCGCAACAATGGCCTCGGCATTTGACGGCGAGGAATTCAATAACAGGAAAATAGCCAGTGATAGAAACAATCAGTGGAATACCAGAACCCACCCCACACCCGTGTTGTTCTTGGCAAGCTCACTAGAATGCTGATGTCTGACGATGCCATATCCCATTCTTTGATTTCATTCAAGTGAATAAGTAACAGAATACATAGCTTGATATCAGCAAGTCTAAAAGTAATCCTCCTATGCCAGGACTGTGGTTTGAAAGTCGCTGGACTGTTTTGGTCTGCCTGGCTGGTTGGCCAGGTGATGGCGGCTTGGACTGTCGCTCGTCTTCACTGCAAAGCCTCATCTGGTGAGACACATTTGGCTGAAGGCGAGCTCGCTACAAGACCGGCTGACTGACTTCCCCTTTTTGACACAGGATATTTTGGCTTCTATCACAACCAGGTATCTCAATGTTTTTCCTTTCATAGTATTGGAGCAAACCGTATTTTCAGGCCGCACTGCAGGCTGTGAAAGAGACAGACATGTTGTACATTGTTAACCAAGGAGAGGCAACTTGATTGACTTCTAAATGACAGCGGCATGCGTTTAGTGTGCAGATAAGCAATGACAGCAGCTCACAACTTGGAGTGGAGGCTTTTTGTTTGGCAACGATTGTGCACTTTTAAAAAAATAAAAGATAAAGTTAACATTAATGCTGGGTTTTGATTAAAGCAAGGTCTACCAAGCTTAGAAAAATATAGTATCTCGCAAAATTTCGTATTTTAGCCGGCATGTTTCATGACTTTTTCCACATTACAGCCATATTTTAGAAATCATTAAATTCTCTCCTCAAAATTCAATACAAACAACCCATAATGAGAAGGTTAAGAGTTTTTTTTAATGTTGTCAAATTTATCAAAAGCTAAGTTTTTACATGTCAAATGTTGTGTTGCAAAAAATATTTCTTGTACAGCATTTAGACACTTTATCACGCCCATTCATTCTGTTTGCATAGTTTCTTTTGGGGTATTAATTCAAAATATGGACAGCCTCCTGGAATGGAATTTTAAGAAGTTCAGAATATCCATTTCAGCATGTTTTCAGTTAGGCCTGCTCAAAAATATCGATTCACATCCAAATTGGAATTTTTTTATACCGATTTTAAATTGATTCATAATTTACCAGAATGAATAAAAAACCCCCACAAATTATAGTTATTTTTTGTTGCAAATATATATATTTTTTCAATCAATTTTTGGATTACAATTTTTTAACAACTATCATTGATATTATTGTTATCAATATAGTTGCTTTCATTAATATTTTAATTTCCTTTTATTTAGTATTATATTTAATAATTATTGTATTTTTTATGTATTCTCAATTGTTTTGTAAATTTATATTTTAAGTATCTTAAAGCTGTTATTGGGGTGAAGTTGGGGTTGCTCTATTTTCTTTTATTAGATGGATTTAAATCGTGCAGTTTTAGTTCGCAGCATCTTTTAAATATATTGACATTTTTTTATATTATTCGTATATTGTAAGTCGTAAATAACAATCGGTGTCGGACGTGTTGCACTCGAAGGGTAGTATTGCACAGTAGGGTATTAGGGCATGATATTGTACAAGGGTGAATTATTATTATTATAAGTTAAAGTTTAACATAGTGACAGCTTTGGTAAAGAAGCTGTCTCTGAGCCTGTTTGTTCTGGCTCTGATGCACCTGTAGCGCCTGCCTGATGGTAGCAAGTCGAACAGGTGGAAGCCAGGGTGTGTGCTGTCCTTGGTAATGTTTTTTGCTCTGTTGAGGCAACGGGAGTTGTGTAAATCCTTCAGGGAGGGCAGGGGACAGCCGATGATTTTTTAAGCAGACTTTATGACCCTCTGAATCGCCTGTTTGTCGGGTTCAGTGCAGCTGGCGTACCACACTGTTATGCGGTACATCAGCAGGCTCTTGACAGCCGAGCGGTAGAAGGTCACCATCAGCTGTCTCTCCAGTCTGCTCTTCCTCAGCACCCTCAGGAAGTGGAGTCTCCGCTGGGCCTTCCGGATGACTTCATAATTTATAACAAAATTAATTGAGCCTCGATTTTGAATCAAATCCTCACCCTAAAAATTGGAATCGAATCTTCCGCCCGATTGTAGCTGAGATAGGCACCAGCGCCCCCCGCGACTCTAGAAGGGACAAGCGGTAGAAAATGGATGGATGGAATCGGAAGGTGCCCAAAGATTCCGAGCTCTGTTTTCAGTACAGTTCAACAACTGCGCAACTTTTTCACTTCCAATGTGATATCAATATTGGTATCATACATGTATTGTTAGTATTATTATTATTTTGTAGTGTGGACCATGAAATTGCCTAAATAGAGAACAATGTTAGATATGAAAATTACAAAACCTATTTATTATTAACTGTCTGTAATGAACTAATGCTTGTCTTGAAGTTGAAATGGAGTGGTCATTTTTTTGGATCACATCTATAGTGGCCACATTAATTCATTAAGTCGAATAATGCGGACATGTTTGTAACTAAAAACATTTTAATATGAGACTTTGAGATTTTGTATCTGCAATTATAATTGTTCACACTTGTTTGTATTTACAAATCTTGTGTTTTAGACTGCAACATTGTTTACTAATTAATTATGCATGCTAAGCTTGTGTGCTGTCGTGGCCTTAGCTGTTATAGCCTATATAGCCTTATATATAGTCTTCCATGTTAATTTTTTGTAAATAACTTCAGTAAAATACAAGAAGGGCCAACCTTGTGTGCCTATTGAAGGACATTTAGATTTTAACTGGCTGTCCAGCTTTGCACACAAAAGTGCAAATATCAGAGTGCTTATTTCAGAGATTTAAGATAATCCTTGTTTTTGTTTTTTTTCCTGTCGACCTGATATTCGATATCTATATTGGATTATGAATCCACTGTAATTGCTATTTACTATCATTATGCACTTATTGATGCCAAATGTGACTAAAACGAGATTTAATAATGGTGTTGTTAATGTTACAATAGCTAGGTTTGCTAATGTTATTAAGTTGTGTCCATGGTCAAGTACTAATTGGTTAAAAAGTTGGTTTTGATTCCGATAAAAATGCAAACCTATGATATGGACAATTTTCTACTTCTTCCTTCATTTTTCAGTGAATCTTTATGACATAATTCATAAGAAACTGTTTCCCTGATCCAAATTAAGATTGTTCAACCTCCTTGTGTTGCTTAGTATCAGTGACTTTACACATGTTTTTAAACCAGGCAGCCTTTTACTACTTTTTTTTGGCAGACTTTTGCATGGAAACACACACACAAACACACACTTGTTGCACACCACCCACCCTCATGGGCTGGCCCAGGGAAAATACCTGCGGTAGGAGAGAAGAAAGTTGGCATAACGGGAAATTACTATTTTATACCCTTTTTAATGGCTTTTATGGGAAACTTTAAACATGGGGAGGTTAGAGCCCTACTTAGTCACTTTTATTGTGAAACGTCTTATGAGGCGTTTCTTTGAAGGCTACAGTCCAGTTGAAAGTTACTATAAAGAATACAACTTCATTAAAGACCACACAATGATGCATTTTATTTTGTACGTGGTCCTTCAGTTGTGTTTTTGTGTGTGTATATGTGGCTATGTAAAAGTATTTATCGCAGCCTTGTTAAATATTCCCAGTGGTGTGTTGCCAGTCAGTGGTGCTGTAAAAAATCCCCCCCAAAATCATGCAATAAAACAAATAGTAAAATAAAATTTGAATTGTTGAAATAAAATACATTAGAAAGCAATTAAACATATACAGAAATACATAAAAAATTGAACATTAAAATTAAGTTAATTCAATAAAAAAACAAGTCATAAAATTATCATACAAATAAATAAAAAAAATACAATCATAAAAGTGGCGCAGTGGGAGAGTGGCCGTGCGCAACCCGAGGGACCCTGGTTCAATCCCCACCTAGTGCCAACCTCGTCACGTCCGTTGTGTCCTGAGCAAGACACTTCACCCTTGCTCCTGATGGGTGCTGGTTAGGGCCTTGCATGGCAGCTCCCTCCATCAGTGTGTGAATGTGTGTGTGAATGGGTAAATGTGGAAGTAGTGTCAAAGCGCTTTGAGTACCTTGAAGGTAGAAAAGCGCTATACAAGTACAACCCATTTATCATTTATTCATTTCTAAAATAAATACCAAAGTTTCGTGGGACAAAATACATAAAAAATTAAACTAAGTTAATAGAATAACTCACTTTTATCATGTTGATTACAAAAACAGGTATATAGAAATTACGTTAGAAATATAAAATAAAAACATACCGTAGTTTATTTGGACACAAACTACATAAGAAATAGAAAATTAAACTATTAGTTAATAGAATAAAAAAGAAAACAAACTAAACTAAATCTTAAATCAATTAGAAATAAAAAAAATATATAAATATAAAATAAAAACGCAGTTAATAGGACACAAATACATGAAAAATAGAGAAGAAAAAATGCAAATTAATAGAATATACATAAAACAAATGCAAGACGTTCGCCCTACAATCTTCTGCAGGCTACTCTTACATTATCATGTGTCAATGCATCACCATTTAGCATCCATTGCAACCGGCCACTGGAAGGGCGTTCCCACATCTGTGGCCACTTCCCAAAGTTTCTTCTTTCCCCAGCTTGGGTTTTTGGAAATTTTCCTTGCCCCAATGTGGGTTTAGATCAGGGTTATGGTTTGTGTAGCCTTTGAGGCACTTGTGATTAAGGGCTATACAAATGAATAGTGGTTGATTGATTGAAAATAAATAAAAAAATCAATGATAAAAAAATACATTACAAATAAAAGATAAAATATTTAAGTATATAGGACAAAAAATGAAAACAAAATTAGATAGAAATTAGATGCCACTTATCCAATGAGCGCTGCACCATTCATTGCCTTCAATAACCCACTTAAATTTAATTGAAACGATGCTGCCCGTCCACACCCTCTCCTCCTGCGACGGAGTGCTTCTGGCTTTTGGAGGCGTGCACCCAGTCATCTCGCTGTAACGCTACATGACAGACCATTAGCTCCGCTAGCGAATTTCTCCCCCTCCACACTGCCTCCAGTGCGACTCCCAGAGATGGATAGCTGAGTACATTTGCAACCTGACAGCACACGCCACCAAAATATAGACTACTGCTGAAAGGATAAAGGGGCGTGGCGGCTGGTAATGGCTCGCTCCTTTCAGGAGACACTTTACTTCATGGAGACCGTTTGCACTTAGGGTGGTAAAGGAGGAGGGTGTGCATGTGGTTAAGGAAGTCATCATTACTTCAGACCACAAAGACCGAGGAGTCCGTAAACTCCAGCACTCAGCAACAAACATAATGTAGGAGTAGTAGTAGTAGTACTCTATGCAAAAAGTAGGTCATTATTTAGGTTTACTTAAATGCAGCGCCTTAGTGACAATTACAGATGACGATATGTTTCTAAGGCGTCCACTGGTGCTGCAACTATAACAACCATTTTATCAGTTGACAAATCGTTAAGATAGTTGATAATTATTCAGATTATTTCAGTGGCTCTGATGTAGCCATGGGCTTTTTAAATTTAACTTTAGATATATTTTTAGGCATGTGCTAACTAACAGTAAAGATGACTACTTTATTGAGATATATTTACAGTACCTATGATCTGCGTTGCACATTTGGCCGCTATGACAATAATTCTAATAAACCTTTGTCCATTTAAAAGCAAGGACAGGCAAATTGCTGATTAAAAACAAAGTAAATGTTTTTGATGAAAACAAAAGACAATAAAAAACCAACAAAACAATATGATCCATCCATCCATCAATTTTGTACGGCTTATTCCCTTCGGGGTTGCAGGGGGCTCTGGAGCCTATCTCAGCTACAATCGGGCGGAAGGCGGGGTACACCCTGGACATGTCGCCACCCCATGGCAGGGCCAACACAGATAGACAGACAACATTTACACCCATATTCACACACTAGGGCCAATTTAGTGTTGCCAATCAACCTATTCCAAGGTGCATGTCTTTGGAAGTGGGAGGAATATCAAAGCTATCTAAATTCCTCAAAAAAAAGGGAGCATTTTTTTGATGATGAGGATGTGTTTAGAAATTGACAAAGTTTATCTCAAAGGAAAAGTCATATAATCTCACCGAGGAGAGTTGAAGACCGCAATCTCTTCTTTAAATGCTCCCGCATCTCAGACGTACTGCCATGAAAAGCAAGGTCCGCTTTGCAAAATGAGCAACTTATTAGCGTTGTTGACGTCTTTAAGTTTAAAATGTTGCCATACTTTCCATGATGTCGCTCGTGGAATTGGTGCGACTGTTTTCTCTTCCTGTTGTTAGCACAGACTCGGGCATACTGCTGTCCGTCCAGAAAAACACGAGCAATGACATTGACAAATTATTGACAAATGTTATTATCGATATTTGTTACTTTGACTATTGTAATATCTGTACAGCTTTTAGAAATTTTTGTCAGGAAAACGCATGGCTGCCGTTTTGTAACGGGGACGGCGTGGCGAAGTTGGTAGAGTGGCTGTGCCAGCAATCTTAAGGGTTCCTGGTTCAATCCCCACCTTCTACCATCCTAGTCATGTCCGTTGTGTCCTTGGGCAAGACACCTCACCCTTGCTCCTGATGGGTCCTGGTAAGCGCCTTGCATGGCAGCTCCCAAAATCAGTGTGTGAATGTGTGTGTGAATGGGCGAATGTGGAAATACTGTCAAAGCGCTTTAGGTTTCTTAAAAAGGGGTAGAAAAGCGCTATACAAGTACAACCCATTTACCATTTACTAGGGGTGTGGGAAAAAATCGAGTCGAATACGAATCGAATCGTTTACGTTGTGCGATTCAGAATCGATTCTAATTTTTCAAAAATCGATTTTTTTTAATAAAATTTTTTTTATTTATTTTATTTTTTTTAGTCAATCCAACAAACCACTACACAGCAATACCATAACAATGCAATCCAATTCCAAAACCAAACCTGACCCAGCAAGACTCAGAATTGCAATAAACAGAGCAATTGAGAAGAGACACAAACACAACACAGAACAAACCAAAAGTAATGAAACAAAAATGAATATTATCAACAACAGTATCAATATTAATTATGATTTCAGCATCGCAGTGATTAAAAATCCCTCATTGACATTATCATTAGACATTTATAAAAATAATAAAAAAGAACAATAGTGTCACAGTGGCTTACACTTGCATCGCATCTCATAAGCTTGACAACATACTGTGTCCAATGTTTTCACAAAGATAAAATAAGTCATATTTTTGGTTCGTTTAATAGTTAAACCAAATTTACATTATTGCAATCAGTTGATAAAACATTGTCCTTTATAATCATAAAGGCTTTTTTTGTTTAAAAATCTACTACTCTGCTAGCATGTCAGCAGACTGGGGTAGATCCTGCTGAAATCCTATGTATTGAATGAATACAGAATCCTTTTGAAACGGAAAAATACCGTTTTTGAATGGAGAATCGAATCGAATCGGAAAAAATCGATACATCATCGAATCGTGACCCCAAGAATCGATATTGAATCGAATTGTGGGACACCCAAAGATTCACAGCCCTACCATTTACCATTTGTTACCCCAAGATGCAAGAACAAGGAGAACTGAGAACATGTAAGATGACTTTAATTATCATCAAACAAAAACACGGAGCAGTCTTGCAAACAGAAGTTCCAAACAAAGAATTATCTTCAAGCACCGAGGAGTGTTCGAGTGAAAACATAAATAGACATATGTTGATTGGCAGCAGGTGTGGACAGGCTCCCAATCAACGGCAGATGAGGAGAAAACAGTGCTCCGCGGAACAAACAGGAAATTTAACAAAATAAGAGCACTGACGGGAAGTAAATACAAAAACAAGGAAAACCCACAGACCTGAAGTGACAGATCGTCCCAATTTTAATTATGCTACTGCGTAAAATGTGTTGTATTGTTTTTGATAAGGGGTTTTAGTTCAAAATAGGACTAAATGAAAGGTCAGCAACTTTTTGGGATTTGATATTTTACATTTCAGAATGTCTACTTTAGTTGAGTACTTTTATAACGTCTTTTTTTAACTTCCTTAATATGAAAATGTTACCAAAGACATTACCTGTACATTTTATTTGTATTTATTGTTTATAAATTGTGTTGCATTGTTTCAACAAGGAGTCTGCAGAGTTACTCCAGGGGGTGTCGTGAAATCTTTGGTTGATTAGACTTCTTTGAAAAATGTCCTATATTGTCAATCACACAATTTTTCACCAATATACACATTGATAATGGAAAATGGGTTATACTTGTATAACTATTTTCTACCTCCAAGGTACTCAAAGCGCTTCGACACTTTTTCCCCATTCACACACGCATTCACACACTGATTGCGGAAGCTGACATGCAAGCCCTAACCACGACCCATCAGGAGCAAGGGTGTATTGCCCAAAGACACAATTGATGTGACTAGGATGGCGGAAGTCGGGGATGGAACCAGGAACCCTCAGGTTGCTGGCTCTACCAACTGAGCCATGCTTTAATATTAACATTGATCCAACACACTTGTGTGTAGTTTACAAGTAGCAGTAGCGTGGACCCGCTACTCACTGTATCTTGCAGGTTTAAAATAAAAACATCTATAAAGGACTTTTAAATTTTGTTAACGTTTGCACATACTTGCCAACTCTCCTTATTTTTCCGGGAGACTCCTAAATTTCAGTGCAACTCCTGAAAATCTCCCAGGGCACCCATTCTCCCGAATTCCGTCCTCTACAACCTGTTGTCACGTCCGCTTTTCCTCCATACAAACAGCTTGTCGGCCCTGTTACATATTATATGCGGATTTTACACATAAGTGAATGCAAGGCATACTTGATCAACAGCCATACAGGTCACACTAAAGGTGGCCGTATAAACAACTTCAACACTCTTACAAATATGCGCCACACTGTGAACCCACACCAAGCAAGAATGACAAACACATTTCGGGAGAACATCCGCACCGTAACACAACATAAACACAACAGAACAAATACCCAGAACCCCTTGTAGCACTAACTCTTCCGGGACGCTACAATGTACACCCCTGCTACCACCAAACCCCGTCTCACCCACCATCTCCTGAATTCGGAGGTCTCAAGGTTGGCAAGTGTGTGTTTGCTTCTAAGATTACAAGCGATTAGTGCTCCACTCACCTTCCAGTGATTACCTGATTACCACGATAGTTGCTTGCTTGCGATTATCTGATCACAGTGCCCGTCGCCAGCAAGCGATTAGCAGTGCAAGCCAGCAGCTATTGATTAGCGCTCTATCAGCTACCAATTCCCACACCAGTTGTCAGCTAGTGATTAGCGCATCAGCTGTCAGCAAGCGATTGGTGCGCTATTTTTCAGCTAACTATTAGCGCTGCTATACCATATTGTAAAAACAAGGTACCTTTAGGCCAAGTTGGATTTAAGACAAACTTTTATACAAGGTATAGAAGTAGGTGGTCTCTGCGCTATCTTTGCATCAGTTTGGGTGTTCTTGGCCTGGAAAGCTTTGAAGATCCCTGTCTTCAAGACGCCTGTTCTACGATCGGCTTAAAACTGGATTCACTGGTGGCGGTGGCAGAGAAGAGGACTGCGGAAAAACTAGTGAGCATCCTGGATGATGCCAGTCACCCTCTGTATACCGTTATCAGTAGCCAGAGGAGCCTGTTCAGTGCTAGACTGCTTCATCCCAAGTGCAGGACTACTATACTCAAAAACTCCTTTGTCCCACACGCCATTAGACTGTATAACTGCTCTCTGGGGAGGGGGGGTACTAGGATGACAGGGGATACAAAACAATAATAGTGCAATACTTTTTCATAACATGGTCACTACTGCCTAGTTTCTCTTCTTATATTCTTATTTTACTGTTATATTTGTATTCCCATTGTTGCTTTTTATTTTTATTCTTATTGTAATATTTTTCCATTTTGTTTCCATTTATACCCCCATTATTTGCTTTTTAAATTGATCTCAACTCTGTACACTGCTGCTGGAATTTTTATTTTCCTGAGGGAACTCTCCTGAAGGAATCAATAAAGTACTATTTATCTATCTATCTATCTATCTATCTATCTATCTATCTATCTATCTATCTATCTATCTATCTATCTATCTATCTATCTATCTATCTATCTATCTATCTATCTATCTATCTATCTATCTATCTATCTATCTATCTATCTATCTATCTATCTATCTATCTATCTATCTATCTATCTATCTGTCTGTCTGTCTGTCTGTCTGTCTGTCTGTCTGTCTGTCTGTCTGTCTGTCTGTCTGTCTCTGTCCGTCCGTCCGTCCATCTATCTATCTATAGTGGGTTTAGTTCAAAATAGGAACAAATCAAACCTTCTTGGAATGGAATATTTTCAGTTCAGAGTGTCCCCCAAGAGCGTTTCCAGGTTATGCATATGGTGATTATCTTTTAATTCCTACTTAATTCTGCTAAGAACATGTTGCACTCATCAAATCTGATTGAGAACTTTGTGTGCCACTATGAGCAACCCTCAAGCATGTAAAGTGTACTGTATGATCAACATTTTATGAGTTTATCGGTAAAATGTGTCCTTTAAAACGCACGTATGTGAAATTCCACTATGGACCGTCTGATCGCCATTTGGGAAGCGAATCATTTCTAGATTTGCACTTACAACATCTTTGCTAATCTGCTTTAGATGTTGCAGCCAATCTGATCACTCAGAAACTTGATGACATCCGCAAGTTCAAAGATTCACATTCTGACTGTCTTCATCTCCTGAGCGCAATCGTACAAACTCACATCCACTCCACCAAACAAACCTCTGATGATGTAATCCTCCCAAAGCTTGCACAAGGCTGCTAAGAAGCTGCTGGTTTTGCAGGTTTTGATTTGAACTTTGCAAAAGGTTTCTCCTTGTCCTGTTTGCTGCTTGAGTGCTAATACCGCCGACTCTGGGGAGAGCAAGAGGGGGGGTTTTATTGTTGTTGTTTACTTCTAATCCTGTGAAACAGTAGACACAGTTCCACAAAGCCTGGAAGTTGTAAGCTCGCGTCTTCGTTTGTGTGGTTAAGCCCTCCCTATTAGATGGAAAAAAACGAGGATGACCTCAGGCTGAGGAGACAGTGGAACATTTGTCACTCGCTCCAGACGGTTGGGGAACTGGGTGGAAAAAAAGGTGAAAACACTGTTTACTTTATCTTATCAAACGTAGAGCTTTAGCAGCACTGGAGATTTCGCAATGAATGACTCTCCAAAGCATTGCACCATCCCTGGTAGACATCTGAGCAAATACGTGATGTGTTTGCTGTGCAAAGCCAACCTGTCAGCTACACTTTTTTACGACCGATCCTGAACTCACCTCAGTCAAAAACCCATGAACACTTTTCACCTGGTGTATTTGATCTTAATGCGGATTGGGGGGGCGTTAGCTCAACTGCAGAGAGTGTAATGCATCTATTTGAACATTCTTCACCATGCATTGATAGTACAATAAATAATGTTATTAGATAAAAATAGCTAAGTAATTCATAATTAAATTAAAACTTTTTTTTTTACTTCTGTTTTTCTTGTACAGTCAAACCTGTCTATAGCGTCCACTTAAGGGAAACGGTAAAAGTGGTCACTATAGCAGTGGTTCAATGGGGGTACGCGTACCCCTGGGGGTACTTGAAGGTATCCCAAGGGGTACGTGAGATTTTTTTTAAATATTCTAAAAATAGCAACAATTCAAAAATCCTTTGTAAATATACAGTATTTACTGAATAATACTTCAACAAACTATAAATGTAAGTTCATAAACTGTAAAAAAAAAATACAACAATGCAATATTCAGTGTTGACAGCCAGATTGTTTTGTGGACATATTCCATAAATATTGATGTTAAAGATGAATTTTGTTGAGAATAAATGTTTAGAACTAAGTTCATGAATCCAGATGGATCTCTATTACAATCCCCAAAGAGGGCACTTTAAGTTGATGATTACTTCTATGTGTAGAAATCTTTATTTATAATTGAATCACTTCTTTATATTTCCACAAGTTTTTAGTTATTTTTATATCTTTTTTTCCAAATAGTTCAAGAAAGACCACTACAAATGAGCAATATTTTGCACTGTTATACAATTTAACAAATCAGAAACTGATAACATAGTGCTGTATTTTACTTCTTTATCTCTTTTTTTCAACCAAAAAGGCTTTGTTCTGATTAGAGGGTACTTGAATTAAAAAAATGTTCACAGGGGGTACATCACTGAAAAAGGTTGAGAACCACTGCACTATAGAGAGGTGGCCACTATATGGTGGTTGCCATGACAAACTCACGCATTATGGAAAAAAGCTCACAACAATTCAAGTTTACAAGTTATTCACAAGAATATCCTAAACAATTGAATAGTAACAACAACTTACCCCATAAATTCCACTTGCGTTTCATACTGTGCTTTTTCATGATGGATGTGCCAATTAATCGGTTAACAATCAGTATCAGACAGTTTTATGTGAAAAACTATGTGATTGCCATTGCTGATTTAATAGTGATCACAAACGCCGATCCCCTCTGGTGGAGTCTATTTATTTTAAGTTTCCCAGCTGACAAGCGGCTAGCAGCTAAGTATGCGTCTCCCTACACAGTGAAGGATCATTATCAATTATTATTATCACTGGAGGATGAGAGTTAACATGTTACACAGCGCGAGCAGATCACGAATAGTCATACTAATAGCTAAACAGCAGAATAAATAAGTGCTCGGTAGAGTTTGAGACGTGTAGATGGAACCACGTTACAGCAGAAAGTAAGCAGTTATTAACCGGAAATTAAGAAATAGATTAATAAGAGTCTAAAAAGAGAGGGAAGTCAGAACCACACAACACGTAAGAGAGCGGATCGATCCATGAATTGGCGGTGACGATACCAAGGGGACTATCAGTATACTACTGTACGATCAATACTGAAGTGATTAGGTCAATACATTTTTTTTCTCAAAATACTTTTGTTGTTGTTTTGTTAAGGTTTAAAAACTCAATGAATAATTTCCTGGACACTGGAGGACTTTGAGGGCAAAATAATAACGATTTAAACAGGTAGTAGACAGTAGTTTTAGCCTTTGTTTAGTTGATGAGTACTATTGATTTTGTTTTAATCAAACAATTGTATGTAATAACTTAAAATAAAGAACTAGTTAAAATATTGTGTTGATTTTGTTAGTGTCAATAGCACTCACCTTAAATACATTGAAAAATTTACAGTTAATACATGTGATCGGTATGAGTTGGTATCTGCCAATCTCTTTCATGGATTAATAGTATAGGAATTGAAGAGAGAGGGACAGGAAGTACAACACATTAACAAAACAAATTAAGTAGATTTTTTAGGATAAAACGCTCCATATGTTAAACACACCTTCCGCCCGATTGTAGCTGAGATAGGCACCAGCGCCCCCCGCGACCCCAAAGGGAATAAGCGGTAGGAAATGGATGGATGGATGGATGTTAAACACAAAAATCGTGGGTAAAAACACAAATCCAAGCAAATCCAACCCTCCTTCTTCGGTTGGTTATTTTGCCAGTTTGTCTTTGAATTTATCCCACATATTGTCTTGGTATGTATAGAGTAACTACATTACCCAGAAGACTTCGTGGTAGACCTTAACAGGAGAGACGAACAAGTGCAAGTATTGTGTGGAGTTATAAATAAAGAGTTCCTGCTTAATTGAAACAAGCAACAAACAACACACATACCAATTGTCTCGCGCGGATGCACGCTATTTCAACGCAGCTATTTGTCGGTGACATCACTCCTGCTCTGAATGCAGCTGGTGAGAGCATGACGCAAACTCGTAACACAGCTGCAATGCAACTGACCTTGGTGGAATTTAGTGGTAAGATTCAATCTATCAACATCGTGCATCATTTCAGCAAATGTTGATATAAATGGCTGCCATAGACAGGTGGCTGCTTACACCGGTTTGACTGCACTCATTTAAAACCCCCAAAGGACAAATTATTTATTTATTTTTAAAATAATATATTTTTTAAGGCTGTCAAATGATAAATTTTTAAAATGAGATTATTCACACTCTAAACCTGTGATTAATCAGGATTAATCACAGGTTATCAGTTCCTTGGATTAAAAAAATGCTTAAGAAAATACTCCAATATTTCAATCATCAATCATCAATCAATGTTTACTTATATAGCTCTAAATCACTAGTGTCTCAAAGGGCTGCACAAACCACAACACAAACCACTACGACATCCTCGGTAGGCCCACATAAGGGCAAGGAAAACTCACACCCAGTGGGACGTCGATGACAATGATGACTATGAGAACCATGGAGAGGACGAAAGCAATGGATGTCGAGCAGGTCTAACATGATACTGTGAAAGTTCAATCCATAGTGGATCCAACACAGCCGCGTTTTGGATGCAAATGCAATTTTTTAGTCAGAATGTGATACAGGAACGTTTTTTTAATTTTTAACTGAACTGCAAGTCATTGATTTGCTCACAGCTTGGTGACAACAAGTAAAGTAAGATTTAAATGCACATTTTGAAAGTCATTGCAATTTGCAATAATCTTGCAAACACGGTACAGTTACTAATCGATAATGTATTAAACACACTCATAAACAACTTAACAGTGCACCATTTAAATCTGTGTTCCTCTTCATTAGTTGAAACATTGGTTGAAACAAACAAGCTACTGTATTTTTCTGACTATAAGTCGCAGTTTTTTTTCATAGTTTGCCCGGAGGTGCGATTTATACTCCGGGGCGATTTATGTGTGAAATTATTAACACATTACCGTAAAATATAAAATAGTATTATTTACCTCCTTCGCGGACGAGACGAAGAAAATGTCAGCAATCGTCACACACACATCAGCAATCGTCACATACACGTCAACCAATAACAATTCAGCGGGGGCGGCTCATGGCAGAAGTGGATTGTGGGTCATGGAATGCTAACTGCTGTATGCTATATGCTACTGCCGTAACTATTAAAATAGAAAATGTCATCGTTGGCGGTAACTTATAAAAACTGAGAAGGGCTGAACAAAAATGGCACCGAAAAAGAAATTATCTACTGCAGATTACACAATATCAAATAATATTATTTATCTCGAGCAGCTGCTACTGACGGTCTCTGACACAAGGCTGAAGCTTGAGTTGACAGAGCTTTCGCCGCTGCTGTAGCTCTGGAACGACCTACCTCTGAGTGTTAGACAAGCCTCCTCTCTTCCTGTTTTTAAATCTCTCTTAAAAACATACTTTTATTTCATGGCTTTTAACACTGAGTGATATCCATCCTGCAATGGCGCCCCATAATACACCTGCTGTGAACATGTTTTAATGTTTTATATATTTATTTTTTATCGTGTTCTGTTTGTGTTGTGTTGTGTTTGCTCGGTTCTCGTATTATCTTTTAACCTGCCCATTGTACAGCACTTTGGCTACCCCTGTGGTAAATTTGAAATGTGCTTTATAAATAAAGTTGATTTTATTTGATTTGATACAATACAGTGCCAGGGCGGTGCTGAGGCTACGTCTCATGACTTGGCAGTAAGCCAGCCAATGATGTGTCATGTGCAGCTCACGTGACCACGCAGTCTCGTTTGTGCATTATGTCAACAAGATATTTCAAAAACTGTCAAATAAAAATGAGCTGCATAATAGGAAATCAAACAGTTTATGTCCTTCGTTCTGTGGTAGGTTCCTGCGAATGTTATCTCCTTCTGTTGATTTTTTTTCATACGGTGTTGGTCTGGAAATTATTGCTTCTGCATTTTGTGGGTGTTTCACCGAACGGAGATGTTGACATGCAAGCACTCTTCATTCTCTAGCGGGTGACTTTTCAAATGATTCTACAAATTAGCAGCGCTGCTAATTTTTGTAACAACGCTTTTGCCGCATAATTGTTCGATATATTCCCGCTTGAAGGCAAACCACCACTAGGCGATGCACCCCGTGCTGTTTTTCTTGGGAATTAATTGTTCCTCCATTTGTTACCAGATTCGCATCTTCTCTCTCTCGTATTACCACTTGCAACGCACCGTTAGCATCCCAGCTAATGCTACCTATGTAGCTACCTCTCTGCTCGTGGAGGGCGTGTGACGTTGCACGCGTGACGTATGTAAGAAGGGGCGCTTGTTCATGTCTCTGTGAGAAGGAGAGACAAGAAAGAGTGGGAAATGCATGTAGTGTAATGCACGCAGCTAAAAGTAACTGTGTGAGAACATATACTCGAATATCACGATATAGTCATTTTCTATATTGCACAGAGACAAACCCGCGATATATCGAGTATATCAATATATCGAGTATATCGATATATCGAGTATATCGATATATCGCCCAGCCCTACCGGGAAAAGTTGCAAGATTTTTCGCTAATAACTGTTTACAAAAAAAGTCGCCAAGAGGATTGGCAACACTTTTGGCGCCATCCTCCAGTACGTGCTTCGCTTTAAGAAGGTATTTTAAACTAAGTGTGCATCTATAATTATAACATTTTGTGACGATCTGGCACTTCATTTCTGTTGGTTTTCTTTGTTTTTGTATTTACTTCCCGTCAGTTCTCTTATTTTGGTAAATTTCCTGTTTGTTCCGCGGAGCACTGTTTCGCTTCTTGCTTGCCACTGATTGGCAGCCGGTCCACACCAGCTGCCAATCAACATCAATCACTCAATCAATCAATGTTTATTTATATAGCCCCTAAATCACAAAAACATGTGTCTATTTATGTTTTCACTCGAGCAGTCCTCAGCGCTCGGAGATAATTCAATGTTTGGAACTTTTGTTTGCAAGACTGCTTCAAGTTTGTTGTGGTTGATGATAATTAAAGTCATCTTACCTGCTCTCAGCTCGTTCTGGTTCTTGCATCTCGGGGTAACTACACGGCAGCCATGCGGTTCCGTGACACAGTTGTCGTTTCAATACCAAAAAGTTACCTTAGTTTATTCCAAAGTTCTGTTTTGACGCGAAATTGACCGCCCTTGATCTAGATCACAGACTGTGTAACAACTGCGCGTGTAACCTGGGTTAAGCCTTAACCCATGAGTGATAACTCTTCATTCACGCAATAAGGCGATCATTTATTGTTATTAATCACATTCTTTAACATTGACAGCCCTAATATTTTTTAGACACTGATAATGATGTCTACAAATAATTGTTAATAATTAAGGAAAGAAACGTTAAAATAATATGACTATATGACTATTGTGAAAATGTAACAATAAGGATGTGACGGAATTATAAATACTCTTGTATTTCAGTTTCAATGTCTTCTCTATAATACCGTGACGTGTGACGGTATCAAACAAAAATTTGGTGAGTGTAGTTTTTTTTCTGGCCTTTTAGCATTGTCTGTTAATAAACTACATCTCCCAGAATCCTCTGCGCAGCAAGGTGGGGACAGTAAATGTTGGACATGATGTGTGTTTGTACTCGTTTGGACATCAAATCTTTTCACAACTGGTGGAGTTATGTTGCTAACAGACCGACAAACAAACCCAGGCCAAAACATAACTTATTTGGCAGAGGTAAGAAAGTCTGTGTTCTGCAGATCGAAGCGTGTTACCTTCGTTTTAAGCATTTCTAGGGCGCCACAGACCCAGCCAGTCTTGTCACCCCAGAAAAATGTTCAATGCGCGAAATTTGAGTAAACTGAAAAAGCTACTTGATACATCATCAACCCGTTCATCTGTTTTTCTACCGTTTATCTCTGAAAGTTGCGGGGAGACTGGAGCTTTTTCCAGTTGCGCTCGGGCGGTAAAACGGGGCTGGACAAATTGCCACCTAATAAACAGTCACACTGAAAATATATTTGAAGCCAGCAAAGCCAAACATCAGTTTTAAAGGTATTTACATTTTTTAAAGCTATATTGATACTCTACTTTTCTGAAACTGTACATTTTCCAGACTGATATACAAACCCCGTTTCCATATGAGTTGGGAAATTGTGTTAGATGTAAATATAAACGGAATACAATGCTTTGCAAATCCTTTTCAACCCATATTCAATTGAATGCACTACAAAGACAAGATATTTGATGTTGAAACTCATAAACTTTATTTTTTTCGCAAATAGTAATTAACCTAGAATTTCATGGCTGCAACACATGCCAAAGTAGTTGGGAAAGGGCATGTTTACCACTATGTTACATCATCTTTTCTTTTAACAACACTCAATAAAGTTCTGAGAACTGAGGAAATTAATTGTTGAAGCTTTGAAAGTGGAATTTTTTCCCATTCTTGTTTTATGTAGAGCTTCAGTCGTTCAACAGTCCGGGGTCACCGCTGTCGTATTTTACGCTTCATAATGCGCCACACATTTTCAATGGGAGACAGGTCTGGACTGCAGGTGGGCCAGGAAAGTACCCGCACTCTTTTTTTACGAAGCCTTGCTGTTGTAACACTTGTCTTGCTGAAATAAGCAGGGGCGTCCATGATAACGTTGCTTGGATGACAACATATGTTGCCCCAAAACCTGTATGGACCTTTCAGCATTAATGGTGCCTTCACAGATGTGTAAGTTACCCATGCCTTGGGCACTAATACAACCCATACCATCACAGATGCTGGCTTTTGAACTTTGCCTTTAACAATCCGAATGGTTATTTTCCTCTTTGTTCTGGAGGACACCATTTCCTGTGTTTCCAAATATAATTTAAAATGTGGACTCGTCAGATCACAGAACACTTTTCCACTTTGCATCAGTCCCTCTTAGATGATCTCGGGCCCAGCCAAGCCGGCGGCGTTTCAGGATATTGTTGATAAATGGGTTTGGCTTTGCAGAGTAGAGTTTTAACTTGCACTTACAGATGTAGCGACCAACTGTAGTTACTGACAGTGGTTTTACGAAGTGTTCCTGAGCCCATGTGGTGATATCCTTTACACAATTGTGTCAGTTTTTTATGCAGTACCACCTGAGGGATCAAAAGTTCGTAATATCATCGCTTACGTGCAGTGATTTCTCCAGATTCTCTGAACTTTTTGATGATTTCACGGACCGTAGATTGTAAAATCCCTAAATTCCTTGCAATAGCTTGTTGAGAAATGTTGTTCTAAAACTGTTCGACAATTTGCTTACAAAGTGGTGACCCTCACCCCATCCTTGTTTATGAATTACTTAGCATTTCATGGAAGCTGTTTTTATACCCAATCATGGCACCCACCTGTTCCCAATTAGCCTGCACACCTGTGGGATGTTCCATGTAAGTGTTTGATGAGCATTCCTCAACTTTATCAGTATTTATTGCCACCTTTCCCAAATTCTTTGTCACGTGTTGCTGGCATCAAATTCTAAAGTTAATGATTATTTGCAAAAAAAAATGTGTATCATTTTGAACATCAAATATGTTGTCTTTGTAGCATATTCAACTGAATATGAGTTGAAAATGATTTGCAAATCATTGTATTCCGTTTATATTTACATCTAACACAATTTCCCAACTCATATGGAAATGGGGTTTGTACAAAATGACCGCTGTAGAGGATACTGCTTCTCAAAAAGTAAAAGTTGAAAGACACTTAAGTGAACATTATTGTTTTTCACTTGTTACACTGGATGTTTACGTTGTTACTTTAAATACATTAACTGTAAGTTATTATTTTTTTTAAATATTTGCTTGAAACAGTAACTGTGCCTCTACAATGATTTCCACTTCGTAATCGTAGTAATAAATATGACAAGAACATTTTGACCGTATGTGTGTGTTCAATCATAGTTAGTCTGTTAATCTTAAACATTCCTGGCGCTTCATTTTACATACTATGGTATTTTTACCAACCTTTTTTAGAGAGACAAAACTCAAATAGAAATTGAAAATCCAAGAAAATATTTTAAAGACTCGGTCTTCACTTGTTTAAATACATTATTTTTTTTTTTTTACTTTGCTTCTTATAAGTTTCAGAACGACAATTTTAGAGAAAAAATACAACCTTAAAAATGATTTTAGTATTTTTAAACACATATACCTTTTAAATTCCTTCCTCTTCTTTCCTGACAACTTAAATCAATGTTCAAGTATTTTTTTTTTCTTATTGTAAAGTATAATAAATACATTTTAATTTAATTGTTCATTTTAGCTTCTGTTTTTTCGACAAAGAATATTTTTGAAATACCCCAAAGGGAATAAGCGGTAGAAAATGGATGGATGGATGGATTTCTTCAAACTTATTATGATTAAAATTAAAAAAAAATATTCTGGCAAATCTAGAAAATCTGTAGAATCAAATTTAAATCTTATTTCAAAGTCTTTTGAATTTCTTTTAAAATTTTTGATCTGGAAAATCTGGAAAATGATTTGTCTTTGTTAGAAATATAGCTTGGTCCAATTTGTTAAAAATTCTAACAAAATGCAGATTGGATTTTGACCTATTTAAAACATGTCATCAAAATTCTAAAATTAATCTTAATCAGGAAAAATTACTAATGATGTTCCATAAATTCTTTTTTTGTTTTTTTTCAAAAAGATTCGAATTAGCTAGTTTTTCTATTCATTTTTTTCGGTAGAATTTTGAATTTTAAAGAGTCGAAGATAAACTATGTTTCAACATTTTATTTTCATTTTATCCGTGTTTTCTCCTCTTTTAAACTGTTCAATTAAGTGTTTTTTTCATCATTTATTCCCTACAAAAAACCTTAAGTAAAAGGAAAAAAAATGTACGACTAAATCACAGACAGAAATACCCATTTTTTTAATATATTATAGATTTATTTACTAAAGGTAAATTGAGCAAATTGGCTTTTTCTGGCAATTTATTTAAGTGTGTATCAAACTGGTAGCCCTTCGCATTAATCAGTACCCAAGAAGTAGCTCTTGGTTTCAAAAAGGTTGGTGACCCCAGGTATAAACTATGATAATAATATAATAAGATAATACTATAACAGAATTCAAAAGTTACAAATAACCTTTTTTAATTAAAATTGTAATCCATTTTTGGTACTCCTGTTAACTCGAAAATTAAACATTAATATATCATTTTTTTTCTACAATTAAATAATAACAATAAAGCATAATTAATAACCGCAAAACAATAACAGTTTAATGCAATAAATGGACAGGACAGGCCAAAAGTTTGGAAACACTTTCTCATTCAATGGATTTTCTTTATTTTTGTGATTATTTACATTATAGATTGTCACTGAAGGCATTAAAACTATAAATGAACATGTGAAGTTATGTACTTAACAAAAACAGGTGAAATAACTGAAAACATGTTTTATATTTTAGTTTCCTCAAAATAGCCACCCTTTGCTCTGATTACTTTTTCACACACTCTTTGCATTCTCTCGATGAGCTTCAAGAGGTAGTCACCTGAAATGGTTTTCATTTCACAGCTGTCATAGTTTTGATGCCTTCAGTGACAATCTACAATGTAAATAGTCACAAAAATAAAGAAAACACATTGAAATGAGAAGGTGTGTCCAACCTTTTGGCATGCACTGTATGTCATACATTGGAACCAGACCACACACACCATAGTCTTCATTTTCATGTTCCCGTTTTGTTCTGTTTCCAGTGAAGTTAAGCATGCAGATCCTTCATTATGCATCTCTGGTGCTTGCATCAAGATCTGATGTCACCAAAATGCACGAACATGAATCTCTTACAAACCTCTTCATTTCGCCTCAGTGACACTGCTAAGGACTCCAGCAGAAAACACACATTTGGCGGAATACACACACACACACACACACACACACACACACACACACACACACACACACACACACACACACACACACACACACACACACACACACACACAGACACACACACATTCGCACGCGTGCGCACACATACACTCAAACAGGGTGGTCTCAGGTCAGGCAGCTCTATGAGCGATCCTTTCACACAGCTACACACACACGCACACACACACACACACACACACACACGCGCAAATGTCTGCATGATTAAAAGACTGAAAGTGGGGCAGACACACACTCGGAGCTGTGTGAAATTGCCGCACTTCCTCGCAGCCAAACTGCGCGGCGTGTTACAATACACACCCTTGGAGATTTAGCATAGCCACTGTCTGCCTAACCTTAACCTCACCTTAACCTTTAGTCTCCACCCAGTTACCATTTACATAATAATCTCATGCTCCTAATCAGGGTGGGAATGTCCCCACGATGTGAGGAATACCTGACGCCGTAAACACACAAACACAAGCTGACAAGCCGCATAGCATCAGTTCAATTATTAATGATGAATCCCATGAAGCATCACGAGAGATGAGTGCCAAACAAGAGATGACCGCATTTTAAAATAACCGCCCCTCCCTCCGTTCCTCCATCTCTTCCTCTCTTTCATTTTTGCTTTCCCAGATTGTGATCCAAGCACGATGTAGCAGATTTCCTCAAATAGCGGCCTCGGAAGGTTATCATGCCAATGCAGTTCTTTTCAAATATGCATTTTTTTTTACCACTCGCATTTACTCTCAAATTTAGCAAAAGGGGATGAAAATAGTCCTAAATTTGCCGACTACTACGACTAGCTATGATGCGTGTGTGACCTTGGTGCAGTTTGCAGCCCTGCGGTGCCTGCCTGTCCGCCCATGTGACTCGCAGGCAGCTTTATAACAAGCTGCCACAAGCAAAGCAGAGCACCTACACGCTGTACTGTAAACACATGCCTCCTACTCAGTGATTTATTGTCTACTATGCAGTCAGACGATGCATTATTACAGATGGTTTATGATGTTTGCTGTAAAAACCATGGTGGTATTAATTCAAATAACCTCTGTGACAAGAGCAATCTGCTGTTTTAAGAGCCTACTACAAAAAAAGCTGGTGAAAGATCCCCTATATTACACAGGCTCTGCCGTTTTTAAATATATAATGCAAAAACACTAGTGAAAGATCCTCTATGTGACGATTTGCTGTTTTTTAGGACCCGATTGCAAAAAATGCCCGATATGAAAAGAGAGCTCTGCTGTTTTTAATGATCTAATGCAGAAACGGCAGGAAAAAGATCTTCTAAGTAACGGAATAGGATTTTTGTGGGGGTTTTAAAAACTTCTGCAAAAACCCTTGTCAAAGATCTTCTATGTAACAGGATAGGAGTTTGGTGGTGTTTTTTAAGAACCTACTGAAAAAACGCTTGTCAGAGATCCTCTATATGTCCCTGTATGCCTTTTTTAGGAATCTGCACATTACTGCACTATGTAGTTTTATTGTGACTTTTCATGAGGGTAAATGGGTCAGTACCTTACTGAAACCAGCAAATGGCGCTATAGTGAAAAAAGGTAATTAGCGAGTAATTTTTTTGTAATTGGAAATTTATATAAATAAAGAACTTGTCTAACTTTAAACTCAACAATTGTATAAATTGAAAATGATTAGGGGTGTAAATCTTTGGATACCTTACAATTTCATCCGATTCCGATTCCTGAAGTGATGATTCGATTCAGAAATGACTGTCAATTGAACAAAATGCACCTTTTTAACTATCATTTTTAATCCACATTGTATCCTCGTTATGATGTTGCCCCTGTTGTTTTAAATTGAGTTGTTGTTTTACTTCACTTATGTTTTATACAGCACTTTGTGATTTTATCTGTGAAAAGCGCTTTATAAATCAAATGTACTTACTTACTTACTCAATGTTTATAATAATGTACATTATTTTGTATGCTTAGTTTTACAGTAACTTCATTGTAGAGACTATCAATAAATAATCTCAAGTTGTAATTTTTTTCATCTTTGATTTAAAGGACTGTTTACTTATCTGCCAAACTAAATTCCAACACTCAGGGATTGCAAAATACCATGTGTCACTAAACCACGGGTGTACAAAGTGCAGCATGTGTAGCAATTAAAAGGTAAGCAACGATTGAAAAATAATGCAAAAAATTATAATTTAATAACGAATAAAGACATACCATAATTTTTTTTTAGATATTTGTTTTCATTTTATTTTAGCCTTTTAAAAAATAAACGTTATACATTGTGCTAGTTACATGATTGGCATCCCTGGCCACGCCCCCTCCTCCACAACCAGATAGATACTGTAGATCAGTGGTTCTCAACCTTTTTTCAGTGATGTACACCCTGTGAATTTTTTTTTAATTCAAGTACCCCCTAATCAGAGCTAAGCATTTTTGGTTAAAAAAAAGAGATAGCGAAGTAAAATACAGCACTATGTCATCAGTTTCTGATTTATTGAATTGTATAAGAGTGCAAAATATTGCTCATTTGTAGTGGTCTTTCTTGAACTATTTGGGAAAAAAAAGATATAAAAATAACTAAAAACTTGTTGAAAAATAAACGAGTGTTCAATTATAAATAAAGATTTCTACACATAGAAGTAATAGTCAACTTAAAGTGCCCTCTTTGGTGATTGTAATAGAGATCCATCTGGATTCATGAACTTAATTCTAAAAATTTTTTCACAAAAAAAGAAATCTTTAACATCAATATTTATGGAACATGCCCACAAACAATATAGCTGTCAACACTGAATATTGCATTGTTGCATTTCTTTTCAGAGTTAATGAACTTACATTCATATTTTATTGAAGTATTATTCAATAAATACATTTATAAATAATTTTTGAATTGTTGCTATTTTTAGAATATTTTTTTAAAAATCTCACGTACCCTTTGGCATACCTTCAAGTATCCCCAGGGGTACACGTACCCACATTTGAGAACCACTGCTGTAGATAGATAGATAGATAGATGGATAGATAGATGGATGGATAGTACTTTATTGATTACTTTAGGAGAGTTCCCTCAGGAAAATCAAAATTCTAGCAGCAGTGTACAGAATTGAAATCAAATTTAAAAAGTAAAAAATGGGGGTATATATGGAAACAAAATTACATCCCTGGCCACGCCCCCTCCTCCACAACTAGATAGCCACATTGTGGGAAACACTGTGGAGTCATTTCCTAATTTTGTTTCAAAATGCCGATTTTGTTAACTGGGCGCCAGGACACAAATAATTGTACTCCGTCAAATCTGCCTAGCAACAAGCGGCCGTGCATGAGTGTTGTCTGCAGGGGTTTTGTAGGCATAAAAACAGGCTAAATCATGTGAAGGTCTGACTCAGGCGTTATTTAGCCTCTCATGATCGCCTCTCTCAAATGAACCCCCTGCTTAGGTCTTCGCGAGCAAAACAAAACAGGCTGCCAGATATGTCTCGTCGAGGGGTCAGAGGTCACAGCAGACATGCCTGAACTCGCTACGGCTGAAGAACTCAACATCTCCAGCCTGTCAACATTTTGACAGCACGGGTCACCGCAGAATACTAACAGCCGGGCGGGTGCGAGAGGAGGTCCGGCGACCACGCGGCGTCGTCTGCGGTGACCTCGTGCCCTTGTTTATGTAACTGATTGTGAGGTTTTCCTTGGGGGGGAAGCTTTTTTACGACGTGACGGCAATGAAGCCTAAAGTCACTGAAGAGACTGCTTTTCTAAACTGAAATGCTGCACAACTCCCCCGGGAACAGGAACACATGCTAATCAATACACACAAACCTCGCGGTCATAGCTGGAAGAATGAGACCTTATTTAGCGATCAGGGCGATAAAGGCATGACGGATGATGCTCTGGTGTGAAGGACAGCTTGTGTCACTGCATGAGCACACATCATGCTGGGAGCATTTTCCATGCACTGACATGTGCTAAGTGTGAGGTTTTTTTGATCGTATATTTTTTAAGAGGGCAATGCAGTTGTAGTAGTACTAGTACTTAGGGATATGCGATATGGCCTAAAATATATATCGCTATGTACATTGCTGCATCATGCGATAATATATATCACGAATCTCAAGATAAATTATTTGCATATAAATGATCATTTATCTGAATTTGGCTGCTGACATATGCTGTAACAAACTGCATGCCAAAGTGGTCCAAATTGGATTATTTCGAAATTAGATTTGATCAGAGATTTTTACATAAGTAAACAATATTTAAGTTAACATACATTTTTTTTTCTCCCAAAATAAAAAGAAAGAATACATTTACTGTATATCATAATGCCTCACAATACGAAGGTCCTGAGTAGTCCTGGGTTCAATCCCGAGCTCGGGATCTTTCTGTGTGGAGTTTGCATGTTCTCCCCGTGACTGCGTGGGTTCACTGCGGGTACTCCGGCTTCCTCCCACCTCCAAAGACATGCACCTGGGGATAGGTTGATTGGCAACATTAAATTGGCTCTAGTGTGTGAATGTTCTCCATCTTTGTCAGCCCTGTGATGAGTTGGCGACTTGACCAGAGTGTGCACCGCCTTCCGCCCGAATGCAGCTGAGATAGGCTCCAGCATCCCCCGCGACCCCAAAAGGGACAAGCTGTAGTAAATGGATGGATGAATGAATAGATATTTCTCCAACCCACTGTTTACACTGCAAGTAAAATGTGATCTTTTTAGACTTCAGTATAAACGCACACAGGCCCCATTGTGGCTCCAATGTGGCCCCAATGTGGCCTAGACGTTACTTGCATGTTCAGTTTGATATAGCGAAAACAAAGGAAGTTGACCGTATTCTGTATATCAACAAGGAAGTCGTGAATACTACAAAATAAACCAAGAGTGCAAAACATAGGTATGCTTCCCAAATCCTCAAAATGAGTGGTTCTTTACATAACATTAATTTAAAGTAATACAATGTATGAATGTTATATTATGGCTTTTAAAGGGGAACATTATCACAATTTCAAAAGGGTTAAAAACAATAAAAATCAGTTCCCAGTGGCTTGTTTAATTTTTCGAAGTTTTTTTCTAAATTTTACACCTCCCGGAATATCCCTAAAAAAGGCTTTAAAGTGCCTTATTTTCGCTATCTTCGAAACCACTATCCATTTCCCTGTGACGTCATACTGGGCTGCCAATACAAACAACATGGCGGTAACCACAGCAAGATATAGCGACATTAGCTCGGATTCAGACTCGGATTTCAGCGGTTTAAGCGATTCAACAGATTACGCATGTATTGAAACAGATGGTCGGAGTATGGAGGCAGATAGCGAAAACGAAATTGAAGAAGAAATTGAAGCTATTGAGCGAATAGCTATTGACGGTATTTGGCCATAGCATGGGTGTACCTAATGAAGTGGCCCATAGCATGGCTGCCTTATTAGCATCGCCGGTAAAATGTGCAGACCAAACGATCAGGACTTTCGCATCTTGTGACACTGGAGCATCTTAAATCCGTCGATTGGTAAGTGTTTGTTGTGCATTAAATGTGGGTATCTAGTTTCAAATGTACATAAAGCTAGCATAAATGGCATGTTAGCATCGATTAGCGTAGCATGTTAGCTGGCAGTCATGCCGTGACCAAATATGTCTGATTAGCACATAAGTCAACAACATCAACAAAACTCACCTTTGTGATTTCGATGACTTAATCGTTGCAAATGCATCTGCAGGTTATCCATACATCTCTGTGCCATGTCTGTCTTAACATCGCCGGTCAAATGTGCAAACACTTTGGCAAATTCAATGGGGGTCTGGCGGCAGATTTCTTGCCAGTGGTGCAACTTGAATCCCTCCCTGTTAATGTTGTTACACCCTCCGACAACACACCAATGAGGCATGATGTCTCCAAAGTTCCAAAAAATAGTCGAAAAAACGGAAAATAACAGAGCTGAGACCCGGTGTTTGTAATGTGAAAATGAATATGGCGGGTGTGTTACCTCGGTGACGTCACGTTCTGACGTCATCGCTAAAAGACCGATAAACAGAAAGGCGTTTAATTTGCCAAAATTCACCCATTTAGAATTCGGAAATCGGTTAAAAAATACATGGTCTTTTTTCTGCAACATCAAGGTATATATTGACGCTTGCATAGGTTTGGTGATAATGTTCCCCTTTAAGTAGAGGAGGCACGGACATCAGCGGGTATTAACGCTACCTTTATTTTTCAACTCACATGAGAGCTAATACGCCAGAATCAAATATTATTTGCACAATATTGACTCGTGATGCATCTAAAATTTGGCCGTCATTCCAAAAAGTATATTGAAATGACACTACATACACTGCATCTTACTCTTAGCCAAATTTTGATATGAATAATGTTGTCTTCTTTAAACCATATTTAAATGTACATTTTATCTAATAAATTTCAAAGACCAAAATTAACAGTCTAGAACAGGGGTCGGGAACCTTTTTGACTGAAAGAGCCAAGAAGCCAAATATTTTAGAATGTATTTACTTAAGAGCCATATAATATTTTTTAACACTGAACATAACTAAACGCGTGCATTTTTAAGTAAGACCAACATTTCTAGAGTATAATAGTTCTCTTATTCTTTGTAATAACATTGTTATTCTGAAGTTAAATGTGTAGGGGGCGTGGCCTGCGGGCCTGCAGCGAATCGGGGTGTTGCCAGGATCGGCCTTGAAATCAGCGACAGGTGTGTAGATTGCCCACCTGGGCCTTGTTATCTAATCATCAGTCACTCTGTTATAAGCAGCAGCCAGGAGGAGAGACGGGGTTGGGGCTGGGGCTGGAGCCAGAGCGCGAGCAAGAACGAAAGAGAAAAAGACAATTGCTAGAAAGCAACTGAGAGACTAATTGAAAAATAAAACAATATTGTAACCCTGAAACAGGCTCTCATGTCGGTGCATGGTGGTCTGAAGAACCCCCATGAGGGCAAGCCCCACACTAACCAATAATAAATAAATAACTTATTTCCTTTAACACAACTTCTTGAACAGGTGCGGTAGAAAATGGATGGATGGATTAAAAATGCATGAGAATGTTTTACATTTTGAACGTTATTTTTAACACTGTGATTACAAGTGGAATTATTCACTACTTATCGTGTTAAGCAATGTCAACTCAGTTTTATCCGAGAGCCAGATGCAGTCATCAAAAGAGCCACATCTGGCTCCAGAGCCATAGGTTCCCTACCCCTGGTCTAGAATAAAATTCTTCTGTTAACAAAATTGTAACATTCTACTTTGCATGCACATAGTTAAAACTAATACGATACATCTGTAAATTAAATGTAATATTATACATTGTATGTAAATAAATAATCAAGTCAAACATTGAGAAGTCTATAACTTCAGTAAGTCAAGTGGATAAACGCAGGCTTTTCTTCCATTCAAACATCTGAGTGGTGAAAAATTACTTTCAAAAGTAATTAATTAGGATTTCTCGTTACTTTACCAAAAAGTAATTGAATTACTAAAGTAATTACTAATTTCATTAATTGAATTAATTACTAGGGAGAATAATTCATGCGTTACTTTGAAAAAATTATAATATCTGGCTTATGCAATTGAAAGATGTATCATATTTGGGTCGTGTGCGTGCCTTTAAAAGGCAGTGCCAGTTGCATGGTGACGTCAGTGCCCAGAGAGCAGCAACTCATTTGTCTGTGTTAATTTAGCAGTGGCTTGTCGGCAGTTCTAGAGGCTCTGTTAAACGTTTTCAATGGATTGTGTTACTGTACTTCTGGTTAATAAAGAGATTGGATGGCTGTCATTAGTATAAGGATATTTCCTGCCCTGAACTTGCTCTGTGTTTGACGCTGACATGTTTACATACAACCACATCAACAGAACTCTGATCATCATACATACCTTGTGTACATGATTCCACCACGATACGATGCTTTTTAGCGGGAGTTGCGATCCTGTTCGTCTCGTAGTGTAGTTGTATTTCTCACACTCGGCTGTTTTTTGTGAAGCTGCCTTTTTTAAACTCTTAGCAGTGTGCAGTCATTTGTTCCACGCCTGTTGCCGTATAACCAAAGGACTGACAACACTTTTATTTCCTTGGAAACAAACGTCTCGTTAGCATTAGCATTAGCCTTGTTTTGAGTTTTAGCCAAGGAAGTAAGGGGTCGGAAAAGGGCTACGGAAGCGCTTGGGGGCAAAAAGTATGCTGGAGCAAAAGGAGACAAAGAAATTTATTTTTTAATTTTTAAATCATCTGCAACAAAAACTTTGAATATATGGATAAAATCGATATATCGCCCAGGTCTAACGTCATTATTTGCTATGATAATTTTTATTTTATTTTAAAAAAGCCAAACATGTTTAAATACATTTTAAACAAATCTGTCATGAACTATAGTGTTAACATATATTTGTTCATACATGGCTCTATTATTCAATTGTTGTTGCTTATTGTACAGTGTACTTTGTTGAGAATGTTTTTTTCAAGAGATTTCTCCACTCCTTTTAGTCATCCATCCATCCATTTTCTACCGCTTGTCCCTTTTGGGGTCGCGGGGCGTCGCTGGAGCCTATCTCAGCTGCATTTGGGCGGAAGGCGGGGTACACCCTGGACAAGTAACCACCTCATCGCTGGTCCAACACAGATAGACAGACAACATTCACACTCACATTCACACACTCGGGTCAATTTAGTGTTGCCAATCAACCTATCCCCAGGTGCATGTTTTTTGAAGGTGGGAGGAAAAGAACATGCAAACTCCACACAGAAAGATCCCGAGCCCGGGATTGAACCCAGGACTACTAAGGACCTTCGTATTGTGAGGCATTTGCACTATCCCCTGTTTCACCGTGCTGCCCTCCTTTTAGTCATTCTTTCTCTATTAAAAACGACTAGCAACTTATCTAGCATCTATTCCTGGTGCTATTGTTGACCGTACTTGTATTTCGAGACTTCTGTCGCACCATGTCCGCGACAAACAGCGAGAAAGCCTGATGTCACACTTGAAATTTTAAAGATCGCTGTCCGCGTGTATATCTCGGACACATGAAAGTACGTCCACAACCCGGACATGCTGTCTCTGCTCCAGACAACCCCTTGCGTATTGCTTGCGTCATCACAACATCAAGTTTCAGCAGCACTGTTCTGGTGATCAAAGTACAGTATGTCTTTTTCTGCGGCCAAAATTTTGGTGCATCACTAGTCAATAGTGCGCAAATAATAAACTATATACCCATTCATACTGTAACTACCTGCTGGTGTTAATTTTTATGTAAATGTTTTTTATGTTCATTTTTCCCATGTTCGTGAACACACCGTGTTGACGGAGACTGAGAAAGTGTTGTGTGTCTAGGAGTGAAACACAGAGACGTGTGTGCTTGGAGGAAATACTTGCGGGAATTGGGCTTGTTGTTAGCAAAGGATGGCAGGAAAAGCTAAAAAGAGCGTCAACTTTGTGTGTTTTCTTCTTGATGCTTAAATACATTTTAATACTTTAATCCGTTTTCAAGTTCAAAAAAAATTCTAAAAACCCTGTCTCGATTCCGTTTTAAAACATCTTGTATTGATAATTATCTTCCGAAAGGCAAACTTGCCGAGCACAGACTGATATACTTGAAATTTAGGAATATAAATCAATCTCTCGATGTATCGATCAAACGTTACAACCCTAGTTGACGCTTATATCATATTGCCTTAGATAATTTCCAGGCAATGGTTGACATTTAGTGTTCATCTGAGATTCTGTTTACCTCTGCGTACCTTATAACGAAAGGGGAACGGTAAAAGGCCAACTCTGATTGGCTGTTGTCACGGATATTTCCGCCATGTTTGATCGAGCTAATATATGCTCACAGCTGATCACTGTTATCAAACTGAATTTCATTAAGATCCTCAATCACGATCATATAATCGCACAGTCCTAGTGTGTTGTGTAGCATGTCAAGCTAATCCTTGTCCTCTGGGGTTGACATTTTAAAATGTAAACATTAACATTTTCTAATTATGATACTATGTATGTTGTTCTCCAGGGTGTTCCCCGCCTTCTGCCCGAATTCAGCTGGGATAGGCTCCAGCACCCCTGCGACCCCAAGAGGGACTAGCGGTTGAAAATGGATGGGTGGATGGATATGTTGTTAACACCATTGATTCTTGCGAATGTGACTCATCTTTGATAACAATGGAGCCAATTTGAAGTTAAAATATTGGTACTGGTTGTAGCAGCTGAACTGCAGATTCTATATGTACTAGCAACAGTAGCAAGCTGTACAGACGACATGGGTGTTACTTTTTTCAAACAAATAAACTCATTTGTTGTTGTGTTGTAAATACCTTCCTTCTGTAGAAAATTATTGGAAAGGGAAAAGTTTGGTTCTGATAGGCTGCCGTCACGAACATTTCCGCCATGTTTGATCGAGTTAATATGCTGACAGCTGATTAATCCCAGTGGGCACAGAGACGTTTAATTAACGTTGAAACGTTACTTTCCCGTGTTGAAACAATGTTCGATTTGGGTAGAAAATGAAAGTTGGATCAACGTTTAAATACAGACGTTGAATCAACGTCAATGTTTCAACGTTGATTCAACTTTCAGTTTCTACCTAACAGAGATGTTTAATCAACGTTGAAACAACGTTACTTTCCCGTGTTGAAATAACGTTGGATTTGGGTTGAAAATGAAAGTTGGATCAACGTTGAAACATTGACGTTGATTCAACGTCGGTATTTAAACGTTGATTCAACTTTCAGTTTCTACCTAACAGAGACGTTTAATCAACGTTGAAACAATGTTACTTTCCCGTGTTGAAATAACGTTGGATTTGGGTTGAAAATGAAAGTTGAATCAACGTTTAAATACCGACGTAAAATCTACGTCAATGTTTCAACGTTGATTCAACTTTCAGTTTCAACCTAAGATCAACCAACCAATTATCAACGTAATATCAACCAATATATAAATATAATTAAAGACAACAAAACATAGTGCATATATAGCTCCAGGCTGAATCCTGTTAATGTAAAATTAAAATTAAGTACAAAGAAAATGGAGAATGTTAATCGATATAATTATTTATTTAGCCTGTGATGCACATCCTATTCTTCCCTTCCGTCCAGGGGCATATTTCAGTTTATTTTTTATGGCATCATGGACCATCGTTTCGGTCCCCTTCTGGGTATCCAAGACACTAGCTGTAAACAGGCAAAAAGAATACAAATTAATTAAGGGTGCATGTGATTTACCCCAATCAAGTTAATGTAATTATTAAACACACACACAAACTCACCTGTGACTAAATTGAGCAGCTTTTTCCCCCTCTCCCCTTCATGTTCAGATTGGACATTAATTCATTTGTCATGAGCCTGAAATTGAACACGCAAGTCATACATGCAGGCCAAAAAGTACGGAATTTGGCATTATTATAATTCCCGATCTAGCACTCATAGATTAGAATTTGGGTCTTACATCGCCTATTTTTAATATATATAAAGAGAAAGAGGAAAATACCTGTCCATGATGGTGCTTAAACAGCTCTTTAAGTCATATCCACCAATCTTTGAGAGCCTGGCTGTCTGCAAATATACAAGAGAATGTGTTTAGCATACACTGGGGGAAGGGGCTGGCAAACACATACATATACATTCAAGTATAGGGCCTGTTTTATTTACACGTGTTTTATCTACACGATTCCCTAACCTGAAATTTCTATCTAAATACAATAATATTTCCGATGTAAAAACAGCTACACAATTATAATGTTATAATTACTTACCAGCAAATCTCTCTTGCTTGGTTGAGTTTTTATCAACTCATCAAGGTCGAGTAGTTCCTCCACTGTCTTCAATTTCTGCACATGGAAGGACAGTTTTATCAAAAAAATATCATTTTTGGTATCATATGTATCATAGCAAGTGTACTGTGTCATTCCATATGCATAAACTGAAATCATTGGTACATTGCCTTGCATTAACGTTCTGCTTTTCAATTACCGGTAGTGGTACATGTACATAGACTTAGGGGCGGACCAGATGAAACGTGGGGGAGGGTATGTTTTTTTTTGAAAAAAAAAAGAGATTGTTTAGCAAAAACTGAAAAATAAATAGTTTGTTCTCCTGACGTATATATTAAAAAAAAAAAGTTTGCTCCGGTAAGCTCTGCAAAAAAAAAAGTTGGTTACCTTCTTGTGCCAAGAGAAAAAACTTTGTACCTCCCAAAAATTTCTGCGCTCCGTGCAGTCTTTTATTGTCAATCATAAAACATCTTTCAACAAAATCTGTCTGGATATTTTATTGTCATATATTTTAGTATACATGTTGGCCAACAGGTCAACAGTGAAACCATTTGGAAGTTTCAATACTTGACAAAAGCTCTTGTAATAGCAGTACTGGCCTTATCAGTAAATTAAAAAAATAAGTAAAGATCATAGCATTTAATATTACATGGATCCTTTTATGGGCGACCCGTGGACTTGCCTTTTGAGACAAAGCCTTGCTAACAAGTCAAACTCATTAAAAAGTACCTGTACTTAAAATAAATTGGCAACATTTTAAATAAAAATTAAAATGAGCCAGAAAAACCTAACTGCCATCCAGACGGGTGTTTTGAAGATCAAAATCAAGAGGAAATAAATTAATACAGTGACTGGCGCGGCTGTAAAAGATAATGGGTACAGAACCAAAAAAAATTGTTTGTTTTGTGTTAGCTTGGAAAAACAATTGTTTGCTTTTGGGCAGGTGGGGGAAAAAATTGTTGTCTGCTTGGGGAGAAAAAAAAAGTTTGCTCAGGTCTAGTTTATACAGTCAAAATAAACGTTTTCCTGCAACCCTCTTGTGAAAGGGCCAAAGTTATATCGATATAAATAACCAGTATTATCTCAAGGTACAAACCTGAATCTTTATGGACGTCGATGGTTTTCTTTGCAGTGAAATAGTTTGATTTCCAATTCAAATCTTCGCTCTTAGTCTTGCTTGCTGGACTGGAAAGGAAGGACTTCAGCACGCATGCGCACAAGCGTGGCTTTTAGTTGACGCTGCCATCAAATAGCGGTTTCGTTGAAAACTGTCGCAAATGGCCGATGTGCGCAAAATGTTTGGCAAGTTAAATTGTACACGTTAAAACGACGTTGAAAAGACGATGTCCCCCAATGATGAAAACAAACCAGATTTGCAACATATGGTGTGGTGGGGTCAGTTGGTTGTGATTTGGTCGGGATATGGTTGAGTGACGTCGCGACGTAATTTCAACCTCACCTCGACGTTGAACTAAGGACGGGTGCCCACTGGGATGTCATAGACCTGATATTTATCATGATCATCAATCAAAATCATACAATCGCCCAACCCTGATAGCAAAGTAATTGTGTCTTGATCAAGGACTTTGAAGAAGTGGCCAAGTAGTTATACTCCAGTCCCACATCTGTCTGGCACTCTCCAGCTCCACCAACTATGTCATCATGGAGTATTAAAGGGGAACATTATCACAATTTCAGAAGGGTTAAAACCAATAAAAATCAGTTCCCTGTGGCTTATTTTATTTTTGAAGTTTATTTCAAAATTGTACCCATCCCGGAATATCCATAAAAAAAGCTTTAAAGTACCTGATTTTTGCTATCTGTGAAGCCATCGTCCATTTTCCTGTGACGTCATCCAGTGATGCCAATACAAATAGCACAGCAAGATATAGCGACATTAGCTCGGATTCAGACTCTGATTTCAGCGGCTTAAGCGATTCAACAGATTACGCATGTATTGAAATGGATGGTTAGAGTATAGAGGCAGATAGCAAAAACGAAATTGAAGAAGAAACTGAAGCTATTGAGCGAATTGCTATTGACGCTATTTGGCCATGTTTGCATTAGCATCGCCGGTAAAATGTGCAGACCAACGATCAAAAGTTTCGCATCTTGTGACACTGGAGCAACTTAAATCCGTCGATTGGTAAGTGTTTGTTTGGCATTAAATGTGGGTGGAGGGAAAGGCTGGATGTAAATATAGTTTCAAATGTACATACAGCTAGCCTAAATGGCATGTTAGCATCGATTAGCTGGCAGTCATGCCGCGACCAAATATGTCTGATTAGCACCTAAGTCAACAACATCAACAAAACTCACCTTTGTGATTTAGTTGACTTAATCGTTGGAAATGCATCTGCAGGTTATCCATACATCTCTGTGCCATGTCTGCCTTAGCACCGCCGGTAAAATGTGCAGACAGTCCGGCACATTCGATGGGGGTCTGGCGGCAGATTTCTTTGACTTTATCATTGGAAATGCATCTGCTTTGAGTGTCGCAGGATATCCACACAATCTTGCCATCTCTGTCGTAGCATAGCTTTTGTCGGTAAAGTGTGCGGAACAAACGACTGACCATTTCGTCGGCTTCCTCCACACCCTCGCATTTTGAACAAATTTCGTCCAATTTCTTGCCACTTTCGCATCTTTGGACCAGTGGTGCAACTTGAATCCCTTCCGACAAGGCATGATGTCTTCAAGTTTCCAGAAAACAGTCGAAAAAACAGAAAATAACAGAGCTGAGACGCATTACTGTTTGTAATGTGTTTGAGAAAATGGCGGCTTTATTACCTAGGTGACGTCACGTTCTAACGTCATCGCTCCGACAGCGATAAATACAAAGGCGTTTAATTCGCCAAAATTCATCCATTTAGAGTTCAGAAATCTGTTAAAAAAATATATGGTCTTTTTTCTGCAACATCAAGGTATATATTGACGCTTACATAGGTCTGGTGATAATGTTCCCCTTTAAAAGAACATTCTTGTAACAACCCTTGCAGTACTTTTATTTCCAAGAGGATTAAGGCAGTGCTAGGTAACAATGGTGCTCATACTAAATATTCAAACCACAATGTTCACTGTTGTTGCTAACTATTAGGAGAATAGTGGCTGTGTATTGATAGTAAATCTACACTGCTATATTTAGCTGTATACTGGGTACTTTATAATACCGTATTCTTCAGACAATAGGGCACACTGGATTATAAGGCGCACTGCCGATGAGCAGGTCTATTCAGGTCGGTCATATTAGGATTTTTTTTTTCCATATTTAAAAAAATTCCTTGTAGTCTACCTAACATACAGTATAGTGCTGGTTCTTTGGCCAAAATGTTGCACAGATCATGTTTTGCAAACTATCTTCAAGCCGCTTTCTGACTGTCTCTTCAGGATTCAACGTTTTGCTGGTGGTTTTATTTACGTGATTAAACTTCAACAGCATTTTCTTCCCGTCATCTTTTTTGAACCACTAGTTTTTGGCGGTTCCAAAGCGAGTTTACTGAAAGATGTAAGTTAGAGCATTACACTATTTATATTAGAAATGGCAACAGTGAAGGATTAATACCCCACAATAAGAGGATAGAAAAAAAGAAGGCGCTTATGGACTACGGTGTCGGTGCGGAGTACAATGGCGGACGCACGGAAATTCTCGGTATTTATGCAGATCCCAAATGCATATCAGAAGGTACCAATAGGTAGGAAAAGTTGGTTTTGCATTACATCGCAAAGCAAATTGCCAGATAATGTCTCCAATAGGTGCCATTTTACAACTTATACACAGTACCCGTATGTTGAAACACAGTACATCTGACCACGGTAGCCGTAATGCTCTGCGTTCCATCAAGCGGTACGGCTTTGTAGCTTACCAATGTCGTACTAAAACATTTTGACAGATTTTTGAGTGCTGTGTGTAATGTTCTATATTGTCAATGAAACATCAAAGTTTTGGTGTTGCAAGCTTACTGATACTTGCTAACGTCATCTTTTGAACAGGCGTCAACATGCAGTCCACACGTATCTCTTGTGTGTGACGCCATCTAGTAGTCACACTTATCATTACTCTATGTAACGAATAAAATTACTTTGACGTCGGTAAGCACAATCAGAATTATTATTTACATTAGGTGCATTGGGTTATAAGGCGCATTGTCGATTAAAAAAAAAAATTAAAGGATTTTAAATGCGCTGAAAAGTACGGCATATCCAAGTCTACTATCTATAGAGTTGTCCCTTGTGAAGATTATAAAAGGCTCGCAGAAATGTGACAGTTGGACTCACTTTTGTGTGCATCTCACAATGGAGGGCGTGGGAATTTGTATGTTTTAAGTGAATAGATGATGTAGCACAGCGTGTTTGTAAGAGAGGACCATAGAGACTTGGTAGATCAAAAGCAGTGGATTATTAGTATGCATGCGTGGGATGCCTGTATGTCTTTTGTTTGTGGATGTGTGTGCGGACGTGTGTGTGTGTGTTCCTTTGAAGATTCTGTATACATCCCTGTGTTCCCAACCTCCAGACCCCTCCCCCCTCTCCCTTACCGCCACCATCAAAGCTCATAGTTGCAGAGTAATAGAGAAGTTTGGCTCATTGCAATAAATCACAAGCGTCACAAGAATACCCGTGATTGCATCCCTGTCACATGTCACGGTGCAGTGTTGTGACGTGTTGCCATGGAGACCACCTCTATTGGACCAGGAAGGGAAGCGCGTGAAATAAACAATTATAGCGCCAAAGAAAGCCGGCAGTAACAAGGCAGGCTTTGATAATTAATGGAGTAAAAATGCACTGCTGATGTTTCCTCTGCGCCCTTCAACACACCTTTGCGCAGGTGTGTGTTTTATTTTTAATCTTATCTGCACAGGCCACGCTGCACTCTTGCCTCATGTTTGTGCACGTACATATGAGTGGCAGCTTTGACCTTTGAACTTACAGCTTGTTGCACTTTTGCATAGTGGGGGTGCTTCATAATTACACAGGGCTATTTTAAACATAAAAGAAATACCGGATTGTGTTTTTTCCTGGTGTCTTTTTTGCAGGTTTGTGTGGAGCGAACTTATGTGGGTAAACAAGTTTATTATATTCAGACAACAACACAAATAATTGCAATGTCATGTTGCTTTCCTTGAGGCTTTATGCACCTTTTCCAGCCCGTGGCGTGAATTCTTTGAAATGCTCGATGAAGTCACATGTTTTGGTGCAACCGCAAAGACAAACAAGTGTGCAGACACAGCAGAAAGAGAATCGCAATAAAAACAGAGGCAGCATGGTTTCATGCGGGTGTCGTCCTTACTAACAGGAGCATTAGCGAGACAGGACACACACCCACACATATATATACAATCCAGGGCTGCTGAGTCAGAGGAAAAACTTGTGTGTGTGTGTTAGTATGCTTGCAATTGACCCAGCAGCCTCTTCCATTAATCAGATTGACAAAGTGAAAGCAGGTGAAGAGTCCATATTGATTGCAACCCCTTCCGGTCAATCGGGTGATTTTAATTCAGGCATAAAAGCGGATTAGAAGGCCGCATGTACAAAATATACGTTCCCCCCGGTGTTTGTGTATTTTGTGTCCGTGTTTAGTTTAAAAAAAACCCCAAATAAACAAGCAAATAGCGTGACAGTCACAAGTCTGGCAGTGTGAGGGTCTTGTGTCAATGGCACCACAAGGCAACCGCTCTCACAAACACACAGCTCGCTGTGCACATATGGAAGTGGTTGCCTGGGAGTCACGATGTGTGTCCAGTTTGCAGTAGGATGTACAGTAAGTAATTGTATTAATGGTTGCACCTAGGGCTTGGCAATATATCGATATACTCGATATATCTTACTTACTGAAGGATGGCTCCAACAGTGTTGCCAATCCTCTTGGCGACTTTTTTTGTAAACAGCTATTAGCGAAACATTTTGCAACTTTTCCCGGTAGGGCTGGGCGATATACTCGATATATCGTGGGTTTGTCTCTGTGCGATATAGAAAATGACTATATTGTGATATTCGAGTATACATTCTCACGGAGTTTCTTTTAGCTGCGGACCTTACACTGCCTGCGTTTCCCACTCTTTCTTGTCTCTCCTTCTCACAGAGATGAGGTGCAGGTGGTAATACGAGAGAGAAAGAAGGTGCGAATCTGGTAACAAATAAAGGAAGAATAAATTACCCCAAAAAAAAACAGCACGGGATCCATCGTCCGGCGGTGGTTTGGCTTCAAGCAGGAATATATTCAACATTTATGCGGCAAAAGCGTTGCTACAAAAAGTAACAGCTCTATTAATGTAGCATCAATTCAAAAGTCATCCGCTAGAGCTGTGGTTCTCAACCTTTTTTCAGTGATATACCCCCTGTGAACACTTTTTTAAATTCAAGTACCCCCTAATCAGAGAAAAGCATTTTTGGTTGAAAAAAATAGATAGAGAAGTAAAATACAGCATATTCATCAGTTTCTGATTCGTTAAATTATATAACAGTGCAAAATATGGTTCATTTGTAGTGGTCTTTCTTGAACTATTTGGAAAAAAGATATAAAAATACCTAAAAACTTGTTGAAAAATAAACAAGTGATTCAATTATAGAAAAGATTTCTACACATAGAAGTAATCATCAACTTAAAGTGCCCTCTTTGGGGATGGTAATAGACATCCATCTGGATTCATTTCTTCAACATTTCTTCACAAAAAAAGAAATCTTTAACATCAATATTTATGGAACATGTCCACAAAAAATCTAGCTCCCAACACTGAATATTGCATTGTTGCATTTCTTTTCACAGTTTATAAACTTGCATTCATATTTTGTTGAAGTATTACTCAATAAATATATTTATAAAGGATTTTGGAATTGTTGCTATTTTTAGAATATTTATGTAGCCCCAGGGGTACGGGTACCCCCATTTGAGAACCACTGCGCTAGAGAATGAAGAGTGCTTGAAACTTCACGTCAACATCTCCAGCCGGTGCCACACCAACAAAATGCCGCAGCAACTCTATTTCCAGATCAACACCGTATGAAAAAAAAAAGTCAACAACTGACGCAGATAACGTCCGCGGGAACCTAATATGCGGCTCATTTTTGTTTGACAGTTTTTGAAATATCTTGTGTGAAATCATGCACAAAAGTGCACTTTACTTGTTTTTAAGTATCGTAGTGGTGTTCCGTACAAAAAGTACACTTCAATTTAGTGTTCAATCAATCAATCAATGTTTACTTATATAGCCCTAAATCACTAGTGTCTCAAAGGGCTGCACAAACCACAACACAAACCACCACGACATCCTCGGTAGGCCCATATAAGGGCAAGGAAAACTCACACCCAGTGGGACGTCGGTGACAATGATGACTATGAGAACCTTGGAGAGGAGGAAAGCAATGGATGTCGAGCAGGTCTAACATGATACTGTGAAAGTTCAATCCATAATGGATCCAACACAGTAGCGAGAGTCCCGTTCACAGCGGAGCCAGCAGGAAAACATCCCAAGCGGAGGCGGATCAGCAGCGCAGAGATGTCCCCAGCCGATACACAGGCAAGCAGTACATGGCCACCGGATCGGACCGGACCCCCTCCACAAGGGAGAGTGGGACATAGGAGAAAAAGAAAAGAAACGGCAGATCAACTGGTCTAAAAAGGGAGTCTATTTAAAGGCTAGAGTATACAAATGAGTTTTAAGGTGAGACTTAAATGCTTCTACTGAGGTGGCATCTCGAACTTTTACCGGGAGGGCATTCCAGAATACTGGAGCCCGAAATGAAAATGCTCTATAGCCCACAGACTTTTTTTGGGCTTTGGGAATCACTAATAAGCCGGAGTCCTTTGAACGCAGATTTCTTGCCGGGACATATGGTACAATACAATCGGCAAGATAGGATGGAGCTAGAACGTGTAGTATTTTATATGTAAGTAGTAAAACCTTAAAGTCACATCTTAAGTGCACAGGAAGCCAGTGCAGGTGAGCCAGTACAGGCGTAATGTGATCAAACTTTCTTGTTCTTGTCAAAAGTCTAGCAGCCGCATTTTGTACCAACTGTAATCTTTTAATGCTAGACATACGGAGACCCGAAAATAATACGTTAAAGTAGTCGAAGAGAGACGTAGCAAACGCGTGGATAATGATCTCAGCGTTTTTAGTGGACAGAATGGAGCGAATTTTAGCGATATTAAGGAGATGAAAGAAGGCCGTTTTAGTAACGCTTATAATGTGTGACTCAAAGGAGAGAGTTGGGTCAAAGGTAATACCCAGATTCTTTACCGTGTCGCCTTGTTTATTTGGTTGTCAAATGTTAGAGATGTATTATTAAATAGAGGTCGGTGTCTAGCAGGACCGATAATCAGCATTTCCTTTTTTTTGGCGTTGAGTTGCAAAAAGTTAGCGGACATCCATTGTTTAATTTCATTAAGACACGCCTCCAGCTGACTACAATCCGGCGTGTTGGTCAGCTTTAGGGGCATGTAGAGTTGGGTGTCATCAGCATAACAGTGAAAGCTAACACCGTATTTGCGTATGATGTCACCTAGCGGCAGCTTGTAAATGCTGAAGAGTGCAGGGCCAAGGACCGAACCCTGGGGAACTCCACATGTTACTTTAACGTAGTCCGAGGTCACATTGTTATGGGAGACGCACTGCATCCTATCAGTAAGATAAGAGGTAAACCAAGACAGGTCTAAGTCTGACATACCAATTCGTGTTTTGATACGTTCTAATAAAATATTATGATCGACGGTATCGAAAGCAGCGCTAAGATCGAGGAGCAGCAACAAGTGTTGTTTTGATATGTCATCTTGGTGACATCATGCAAAAAAGTGCACAAATAGCTTGTTTTAAAATGTCTCAGACAATCTTGCACTTTCTGTTTTGGAAATGACATGAATGTTTGTGCCACTGCTTGATAACTGTTTAATAAATACAGTTTTGGTAAATTGACGTAGTTGTGATTTCCGTCTCTGCATGAAAGTTTAAAATGAATATATATTAATGCAGTATGAAGAAGAATGTTTTAATGTAGACACATAGAATCCCCATACTGCTGTGATTATATGCATCAAGTGTTTATTCAAGGCTAAGGCAAAATATTGCAATATATATCGTGTATCGTGACAGCCTAAAAATATTGAGATATTAATAAAAGGCCATATCGCCCAGCCCTAGTTGCACTAATTCATAACAAATTGAGCGAGGTACGATTATGGCCAAAATAATAATCACGATTATTTTGGTCAATATTTAAATCACGATTATTAATCATGATTATTCATTTTGTTAGGTATAACAGTGGTGTAGGGCGAGAGTTTTGAAAGCAACGCCATCTTGTAAGTTGTAAATAAATAGTCTAATAAAAAGGCTAAATAAACCTTCTCCATACATTTAGACACAAATACCCCCCGCGACCCCGAAAGGGAATAAGCGGTAGAAAATGGATGGATGGATATACGAAGGTCCTGGGTTTGATCCTGGGCTCGGGATCTTTCTGTGTGGAATTTTCATATTCTCCCTGTGACTGCGTGGGTTCTCTCTGGGTACTCCAACTTCCTCCCACCTCAATAGACATGCACCTGGTAATCCCCAGTTAGTACATCAGTCGAAGAAAATTATCAAACTAAATGAATAACATACTGTTTTCTTTTTTAAATTTTTTTTTTATCTTGATAGATTGAACATTAACACCAATGAGTTGATTGGCAACATTAAATTGGCCCTAGTGTGTGAATGTGAGTGTGAATGTTGTCCGTCTATCTGTGTTGGCCCTGCGATGAGGCGGCGACTTGTCCAGGGTGTACCCCCCACCTTCCGCTCAAATGTAGCTGAGATAGGCACCAGCACCCCACCGCCATTGTTCGTTAGTATAAACTTGTCGGTCTTTTCTCATTACCTGATGCCTTTAGCTCTATTTTTCCATTTTCTATGCTTTTTTTAGGGCACAATAATCATTGGACACCCCCGCTTGACTTAATCATACATTTGATCGTTTATAGTATTTAACATTTGTCACAAATGACAAAATACAAAAATATAGTTATTTAGTGCAATGCTTGAAAGAGTGAAAGAGTCCTTCAATGACCAACTACATTTAAGCATTCCCTAGGTTAATATGCATGCGCAGATGCAGGGGCTGCATCAACTCCAATGGGGAGCATGTCTCGTCAGACCACTGGCATCCTCTACAACCTGTCGTCACGTCCGCTTTTCCTCCATACAAACAGCGTGCCGGCCCAGTCACGTAATCTATGCGGCATTTACACACCCACAAGTGAATGCGAGGCATACTTGGTCAACAGCCATACAGGTCACACTGAGGGTGGCCGTATAAACAACTTTAACACTGCTACACCACACTGTGAACCCACACCAAACAAGAATGACAAAAACATTTCGGGAGAACATCCGCACCGTAACACAACAGAACAAATACCCAGAACCCCTTGCAGCACTAACTCTTCCGGGACGCTACAATATACACCCTCCCTAAAACCAAAACTCGATTTTGCATGTCACTATAAAGTTATATAAGCCTTGCCTGTTCAATATTCAATGCAAAACTTGTTTGGGTCCCTATTAAAAGGTTAAGTTGTTCAACTTTGGCCCGCAGCTTTGTTCAGTTTAGAATTTTGGCCCACTCTGTATTTGAGTTTGACACCCCTGCCCTAGAGGAAGTACTAGTGAGTGCTCCATCAGGTGATTTCCTTGTTCTACTGGGGAACTTCAACGCTCATGTTGGCAAAGACAGTGAGACCTGGAGAGGCGTGATTGGGGGAAACTACCACCCTGATCCGAACCAGAGTGGTGTTTTATTATTGTACTTTTGTGCTCGTCACAGATTGTCCATAACAAACACAATGTTCAAACATAAGGGTGTCTATATGTGCACTTGGCACTCAGACACCCTCGGCCGCAGTTCGATGATCGACTTTGTGGTTGCTTCATCAAATTTGCGGTCTCATGTTTTGGACACTCGAGTGATGATAGAGACGGAGCTTTCAACTGATGGTGATGAATCGACTCCAATGGAGGGGGAGGATGCCGGACAAACCTGGCAGGCCTAAACGCATAGTGAGGGTCTGCTGGTAAAGTCTAGCAGAGTCTCCGGTCAGAGAGAGTTTCAATTCCCACCTCCAGAAGAACTTTGAAAATCTTATTAGAGAGGCGTTGGACATTTAGTCCGATTTGGCCATGTTCCATGCCTGTTGTTGAGGCAGCCAATCGGAGCTGTGGCTGCAAAGTGGTCGGTGCCTGCCGTGGCGGTAATCCCAGAACCCGCTGGTGGACATCTATGGTGAGGGAGGCTGTCAAGCTGAAGGAGTCCTATCAGGTCTTTTAGGCTCATGGGACTCCAATGCAATGGACATGTAAATGGCGGTTGCAAAGGCAAAAACTTCGACATGGAGTTTGGATCCCCCCTGCAGAGAGCTGGACAAAGTAGCTAGGGAGAGGGAAGTCTGGGCTTCTCTGCTAAGGCTGCGGCCACCGCGACCCGACTTCGGATAAGTGAAAAAAGATGGATGAATGGATGGATGGATAATTGTCCAGCCCTTGAGCGAGGTTTTCACAGGTTGGCAAACTTGCCAATAACTGGGCACACCTTGAATTGTTAGACTTTTTGAGAGTGGGTGTTTTTGCACACGTTGCCATGCATTTGCTTAACTTGAGTATGGTAGCTTTGACAAGTAGCAGTTTAGATCTCTGCCTTAGTGCTCAGGACCTCATTCTTTGGCAAAAAATATTTACCTAATATTATTGTAATTTTTTAAATATATTTAAACAAAAATTTAAAATCCATTTTTGAAAATTATGAATCAATTTATAATCTAAATAAATATCAGTGATTTACTGATTTGCTGTAGGCGTGAATACATTTTTTTCAGCACCCTTATACAGTATGTGTAATAAAAATAATGTACATCAGATGATCAATTGAAAATCTTTAGAAAAGGAGTTAATGTCATTTGTTCCAATGTTTGTCATTCTAATCGAAAATGAAAACAAAAAAGCTGCCTATTTTTATTCATTATTTATTTGATTCTGTCATGCTATGCCAACAGGGAATGTTGAGAGCTCCTGTAGGTGGACAGACGTGGACACGCGGCGCACGACCTCAGGAAATTCCCCTCTGTCGGTGACACCATCAACATCTGGCGGCGAGGACCGCGGCGCCGTTCGAGTGTCATCTCTGGACCGAATAACAACAGGCTCTGCCGCATCTGCCCCTATCTTTCTACCTCCTCTGCTCAGGTACGTCACCATTCAAGTCTTTTTTGGAGAGGAGGAAGTTTTTACTCGTTGTAACGTAGCAAAAAACACTTTAAGTCAGTGTTTCTTAACTGATTTGAGCCGCAAGCCCCAACTTTGACGGCCGCCAAAAAATATCTGTTTTTCAGCTGTGGTCTGTATGGGCCTCAATGGTACTTATTTGTAATACAATTAGCCACCACTTGTGGCAGTAATGATAATCGCAAACAAACAGAAGTCTGAAGCTACAGTCATAGATAAGTACAAAAAACATGACTTAAGTGGTAAAGCTGTACATTCATTTGCACTTGAATTTATCGATAGTTTATTTAAGAAACATATATAGTATTATTTTTAATTTATTTCGAATTTGTTTATTTCAGCACCGCATAATTGTGTGTGAATGTATTTTGCAATCCTTTTTATTGAAGTATTGATTAGTATTTATTTTTGTAATCTGCCTGAGCTAAGTCTCGATAATAATCTTTGTGATTAATAGGGGTGTGAATCCTTGGGCACATAACGTTTCGATCCGATTCCTGGGGTCACGGTACGATTCAGAATCGATTGTTGATTCAAACTGATTTTCGCAATGTAGTATTTTGTATAATAATCAAAATGAAACTTTTTCAAAACCGGTTACAGTTGAGAAAAGCTCCCTGTAGTTGTAAGGAGATGGCCTAAAAACTCATTTTAATATTGACTATACGTGTATATATATACGTATGTATGTATGTACGTATTTATATAATATGTGTATATATACATATATATATATATATATATATATATGTATATATATATATATAGTATATGTATGTATGTATATATAATATATGTATGAATATGTTTTTATACATATATATATGTATATATTTTTTTAATACATATTTGTAAACTACGTAATGATTTTGAATCTGCATGAATTAGAATTGCAACTTGGATGTGAATTTAAAAAAAATGTTGGTTGACCCACAAGTGATTAACAGATTGTTTCTTATCATTTTAACAGGGTTTTTACTGTTAAGGTGTGAGTAGGTTAGATATAAATATTAAATATGATTAAAATCTAGAGTAAGATTACTAATTCAGTGTTAATAATAGATTGAGTCCCGGGCCCCTCTGTAGTGGAATCGTTGGGCCCCGAGGTCAAAAAGGTTAAGAACCATTGCCTTAAGTGTTGGCGCTGTCCAATGCAAGATGGCACTGGTAGAGGTCAGAGGTTAGTAAGGTAGCTCAAGTATGCTAGGTATTGTGTGCACTTTCATTCCTTTTGAATTTTGATAATAAGGATAGAAGACGGTGGCATACGCCATGAGTCAAAGTTTATTTGGCTTACTTTTTAGTGGAATTTGGTCCACTCTCACAGACATTCTCCCTCCTCAGTTTGCCTCCTTTCGGTTTTCCATTGAAGCTCCTTCTTCAGTGGTTTTTATCTGCAGCTCAGCAGTCTTCTCCCCAGTTGGAGCAAGAGAAGGCTGAATAGAGGATCTTACTGAGGAAGACAATCCCTGCCTGTTCACTGGCTGCATGCATAATCTCTTATTCCTCCTCTTTCACCTCTTCCCTGCCTTGTGTCATCTCAAAGAAGGGTCAATGAAAGAACCAACAGCATGTCGTTTCCTGACATAACAACTGATTTGCCATTATCACAATATTTTCAAACTGCTCATTAAACCTCACATATGTATGGAAGGCCTTGACTCCTCAGGGGCGTGTTTGCAAAATCAGCACCGCTTTGATTTCATATTCCCAAACTGGGCTGTGAGAATATGCCAAAACAGCAAGAGAGAGCGATAGAGAGAGGGAGGGTTCACTTGCAGAGAGAGATAGTTGTATGTATTCAATACGGTTTCTTGCTTTTTATTTGAAGTGTAAATGACTCACACGCACTTTGTCTGAGGGTTAGACTGCAGAAGGTGATTGCGACAATCTTAAATCAGCTATTAATACAAAGCAATGTTCCCTACAGTAAGACGCTGCTGACTGTCAACTCTTATACAAATGAATCAGTATCATGTTAACATGCTTGTACATGTACGTAACCGAAATATGAGATGCATCGCAAACCGCAAAAAAAAATCTATTCGTAGTCATCACTAACATCAAAGGCTAGCAAGGTAGTCAGGATGGCTCCATTGTATAGTCATTTAAAGAATTAAGCGGCTATTTTTAAATATTTGATAGTATTGTTGGAATCAACACTAGATTGTTATTAGGGCAAAATAAATTGGCTTTGTCATCAATTGGGTTATGAGATGATGTCATAATAATCTGCATTAGTTTAGGTCAAGATCAATTTTGGTGTGGATTCAATGTCGAACAACATGCAAAGTATCGCTAATTTTACAAACCCTGTTTCCATATGAGTTGGGAAATTGTGTTGGATGTAAATGTAACGCTAGCATGGGCTAGGCGGGTTAAGAGTGTAAATCGTGTGACAGAAGACGGTTCGTCCAGGAGCCTGAGGTATGAAAGATGACGACAACTAGTTATCTTGGTTTTGACTCCATTAAATGTATTGACACAAGAACATAAATAACACAGATAACACAAGAGAAAATGAAAAAAAATGCCCCCCAAAAAAATACAAAATACAGTCCTACTTCCTTCTCAGAACCAGTCCACAGTTCAGTTCAAAAAGGTACACAAACACAACGACTTTCGCGTCAGTCAGAAAGTTTCGTTCCAAAAACAAAAGTAATCCAAAAGGTTCGCAGCGGCGGAGGAAAAAAAAATGCTTGTCTTACTGCATAGTTGTTTAGCTCGCCATCTTGTTGAGTTGAGTTTGAAGGTGGATAGGGAGCTCAGGTTGTTTGGGTCACCGGGTATTCCTTCCCGGAAAAAAAAAACCTGACCTGAGTAATCGAGGGCAAAACAACACACCATGCACGGCCCGATAGTTAGTCGAACATATTGGTTAATTATGAAGTTTGCAAAGTGTGAGGATGAAAAGATTTTGCGAGTTCTTTCTCCAGCGCGTCTCCCAGCATGGCAACCACAGCAGATATGAGCGAACTGGTGAAGTAAACAGCACTTCCTTGAAAGGAAGCGAGCGCCATTTTGGGGCAGGAAGTAAACCTCCACAATAAAAGTCTTTGCACTGTATGCATGTGTTTAATGGGTATTTTAAACATGGGTTACATAAATATAAACGGAGTACAATGATTTGCAAATAATTTTCAACCCATATTCAGTTGAATATGCTACAAAGACAACATATTTGATGTCCGAACTGATAAAAATTATTTTTTTGCAAATAATCATTAACTTTAGAATTTGATGCCAGCAACATGTGACAAAGAAGTTGGGAAAGGTGTCAGTAAATACTGATACAATTGAGGAATGCTCATCAAACACTTATTTGGAACATCCCACAGGTGTGCAGGCTAATTGGGAACAGGTGGGTGCCATGATTGGGTATAAAAACAGATTTACAAAAAATGCTTAGTCTTTTACAAGAAAGGATGGGGCGAGGTACACCACTTTGTCCACAACTGCGTGAGCAAATAGTCAAAAAGTTTAAGAACTAAAAGTGCAATTGCAAGAAATTTAGGGATTTCAACATCTACGGCCCATAATATCATCAAAAGGTTCAGAGAATCTGGAGAAATGACTCCACGTAAACGGTATGGCCGGAAACCATCATTAAATGACCGTGATTTTCGATCCCTCAGACGGCACTGTATCAAAAACCGACATCAATCTCTAAAGGATATCACCGCATGGGCTCAGGAACACTTCAGAAAGCCACTGTCACTAAATACAGTTTGTCGCTACATCTGTAAGTGCAAGTTAAAGCTCTACTATGCAAAGCGAAGCCATTTATCAACAACATCCAGAAACGCCGCCGGCTTCTCTGGGCCCGAGATCATCTAAGATGGACTGATGCAAAGTGGAAAAGTGTTCTGTGGTCTGACGAGTCCTTATATCGAATTGTTTTTGGAAATATTCGACATTGTGTCATCCGGACCAAAGGGGAAGCGAACCATCCAGACTGCTATCGACACAAAGTTCAAAAGCCAGAATCTGTGATGGTATGGGGGTGCATTAGTGCCCAAGGCATGGGTAACTTACACATCTGTGAAGCACCATTAATGCTGAAAGGTGCATACAGGTTTTGGAACAACATATGCTGCCATCTAAGCGCCGTCTTTTTCATGGACGCCCCTGCTTATTTCAGCAAGACAATGCCAAGCCACATTCAGCACGTGTTACAATAGCGCGGCTTCGTAAAAAAAGAGTGCGGTTACTTTCCTGGCCCGCCTGCAGTCCAGACCTGTCTCCCATCGAAAATGTTTGGCACATTATGAAGCGTAAAATACAACAGCGGAGACCCCGGACTGTTGAACGACTGAAGCTCTACATAAAACAAGAATGGGAAAGAATTCCACTTTCAAAGCTTCAACAATTAGTTTCCTCAGTTCTCAAATGTTTATTGAGCTTTGTTAAAAGAAAAGGTGATGTAACACAGTGGTGAACATGCCCTTTCCCAACTATTTTGGCACGTGTTGCAGCCATGAAATTCTAAGTTAATTATTATTTGCAAAAAAAAAATAAAGGTTATGCGTTTTAACATCAAATATCTTGTGTTTGTAGTGCATTCAATCAAATATGGGTTGAAAACGATTTACAAATCATTGTATTCCGTTTAATAGTCACCAGCGCCCCCCGTGACCCCAAAGGGAATAAGCCAGGGGTGTCAAACGTATGGGCGGGATGAGTTTGCTAAATGTAAAAATAAGCCGAAATTTTTGAATGAGAGAAACGGCTGTTCTAAATGTGTCCACTAGATGTCACAATAGCAATTCTGTGTATCTTTGTAGATCAGGGGTTGGCAACCCGCGGCTCCGGAGCCGCATGCAGCTCTTTGATCACTCTGATGTGGCTCAGTTGAAGATTTTTCCGGGAGTTTGTCCGGATTTCAGTGCCTCTCCTAGAAATATCCCTGGGCTAACATTCTCCGGTTTTCACCCGCATAACTATTTTGAGGGCGTGTCGTTGGGATAATGCTTTTAACGTTCTCTAAAACATATCTTCGCGCCCGCCTTCACGCCATTCTGGTAGTGGGGGTGTATAATGTGCTTGTTCTATTTTTAAACAAAGCAAACAATCTGAAGTTGTCTTTATTGTTAAGTTATCGTGCCGTGATTTAACCAGTCCGGGCCACTTGGGAGTAGATTTTTCTCCATGTGGTCCCCCATCTTAAATGAGTTTGACACCCCTGGAATAAGCGGCAGAAAATGGACGGATGGATGGATGTATTCCGTTTATATTTAGATCCAACACAATTTACCAACTCATATGGAAACGGGGTTTGTAATATGGCCCTTTGTGCCCTCTCATGTATGCTGGTATGACAATAAAGTTCCTTTAATCTTTCAATCAATCAATCAATCAATCAAAGTTAATTTATATAGCCCTTAATCACCAGTGTCTCAAAGGGCTACACAAGCTACAACGACATCCTCGGCTCAGAACCCAAATCATGGCAAGAAAAAACTCAACACAATGGGATACAATGAGAAACCTTGAAGGGGATCCCCCCTCCCAGGTCTACCGATGCAATGTAACAACTCAACATTTTCTCAGCGTGTGTATTTTGTTGCAATTATCTGCGTTTTCAAAGCTTTTGAATGACTCCAAAGTTTCAGTAAATCTAATGTACTCACATAATCATTCAGTCAGCCATATAGCACAATATCAACCCGAATGTAGCTGAGATAGGCACCAGCGCCCCCCGCGACCCCAAAGGGAATAAGCAGTAGAAAATGGAGGGATGGACGGATCAACTCACCTTCGACATGGAGAAGACATGACAAAATGCAGAAGAGGCAGCACCAAAGCCAAAGTCGAATGACAAAAAAAGCAAAAACCCACTGAATACAATGGGAACCCACCACCACTAACAGGCCTTCGAAGGCCGGACCACTGCACGCTGGAGAAGACGACTTCAGCGCTTTCAGTGCGAAGGAGGCAGCGATTTATGATCACTTGGAATGGGACTTTTTAAGAAAAAAATCTGAACCATTCGGTTTGTATTTTTAATATAATGTTTTTTCTTTGTGTTACTAGTTGTCACGATTGGCTTAGCCAGAGTCGAACTCCAACACAGAGAAGAAATAATAATAATAATGATAAAAAAAAGCACACTCAAAAAGGAGTGAAGAAAACTAAGGAATATGCTAGGGATTGTAGCATCTTAAACATTACTAAGATAATGGTAACTTGGCAGCTTCTGATACCATAGCTAGGCCAAATTGTTGAAATAATAAATGATGCGTCCTTGTGTGTGCTTTCTTTTACTTTAAATTATGTAAACTTAAAGCAATTATATTACAACAATATTATACTGTGACTTGAAATACTGGGCAAAATTGTCCAATGGTGTGATAAATGGTAATGGTGGATTATTGGGATATATGGCATCAGAGGTGTTAGTATGTCCGCCTCACAATACGAAGGTCCTGGGTTTGATACTGCGCTCGGGATCTTTCTGAGTGGAGTTTGCATGTTCTCCCCATGACTGCGTGGGTTCCCTCCAGGTACTCCGGCTTCTTCCCACCTACAAAGACAGGCACCTGGGGATAGGTTGATTGGCAACACTAAATTGGCCCTAGTGTGTGAATGTGAGTGTGAATGTTCTCTGTCTATCTGTGTTGGCCTTGCGATGAGGTGGCGACTTGTCCAGGGTGTACCCCGCCTACTTCCCGAATGCAGCTGAGATAGGCTCCTGCACCCCCCGCGACCCCAAAAGGGACAAGCGGTAGAAATTGGATGGATGGATGGATGGTGTTATAAAGAGTTAGGTAAACCCAACCAAAATTGTGTCCAAAAAAAAAAAAAGATTCAAACCGTGAATTTTGTGAGGTAAAACCACAAAATGTTGTTCCTGTTCTCTGGTTGCCCAAAGCTGGGAGCTCAAAGAGGTGTGTGCTATCAACCCATCTATGACTTGCAGTGTTGTTGAACTGTGTAGATGTTATTCTTTCTCCAGATTTATCAATCTACTTCCAATTTTCTTTCCTTAACCCTCTTCTTCTTTATTCGTATTAGCCGTTTTAGCCAGCTTACTGTTTTGGGGTTTGGGTATTTGAGGTCCAGAAAGTACAATGGTGCACCCGTCCATGATGTGGTGGTCAGTCTGCTCCACGGCACCAGGTATTAAAACTGCCAACACTTGTACAAAACCGGTTCAATGTTGCCCAATCCTTGCGAGGGAGGTTGGCACCCGGTGGTAATTGGACATTGGGGGGTCGAGAAGTCTGCTGCCAGCTGGGTCTCCTTGCATGGAGCATGCTGAAGATGCAGCCAACAAAATATGCTGAATGGTGAGAGAATCGGGTGTTGGCGAACCCGATCTTACGTAGCCAATATATTTTTGTGTAAGTGGTGGTTGAGGTCTTGGAAGGCTTTGCTCACAAGCCTTTGGGTGTGGTTTTTCCTGCATAGGGTGGCTGGTGTAATACCAGACAGTACCGGGAAAAACTCTGTTGGGTAGGTTTTAGGCAGCCGGTAACAATCCACACAGGGCCATTAAGGGTAGTGCGTAGATTACTGTTTTGTGAGCTGCAGCACCATGCAGATGAGGCATATTTGGCAGTATTGTACACCAGAACAAGGGAGCAGGTTCTCAAGGTGGAATGACTTGCTGTGGAAGTTGTTTTCTTTACGCTCAATTCTAGCCTCTTCACATATGGATATATTTGTGCCATGTCTGAGGTTAGTATGTTCTCTACTGTTGTCCAGCTTCTGTTTGAGTGAAAGAGGGCGAGATCATCAGCGTATCCATAGTGCATTGATGTTGTGTAGGGCAGGTCCCTAATGTATAGGTTTGAGAACATAGGGTCCAGTAGTGAACTTTGAGAATCTTAATTTCGGATGCGCCGTAGGCGACTGGCCTATCAGTTGCTTGACTTCAGGAGGAAACTGCAGTTTCAGAGGAAGGTACGTAGGAACCGTATTAGGTGTCGGATGAGGATACTCTTAATTTCGGGATCAGGCCTCGGTGCCAGACGGTGTTATAGATCGCTGTGAGGTCTACCAGTACGACTGCCTTTTGCTTTCTTTGATGTCATTGATCAGTTTCATAATCTTGGGGACAATTCCCGTCCGCAACAGAAATCTGATTCTCTGCTGTGACACAGTTCAAGTTAGACTTCCTTTGAAGTGTGCGAGGCACTTTTTCTTTTGTTTCTTCACTACTTCACATTTAAGCAAGCTTAGAGGTTAGCATAGCATTTTGTCTCTGCATGTGTGTGTCGGCGCTAGTTCTGTATTTTAGAACTGTCTTTATTACCATATTTTTCTGACTATAATTCCTTAATTTTCTCAAAAATCGAAAGTGCGCCTTATAACGCTGTGCGCCTTATATATGCATTAATTATAGTTGTGTTCATTCTTGTGGTACATGGTGTAATGATGTAGATGGCAGTCGCACATAAGAGATATGTTTGGACTGCAGGTTGACACCCATTCAATAAAAGACCAAAACTTTGATGTTTCTTTGAAAATATGAAACATGTGTGTCCAAACTACAGCCCCAAAGTCTTCAGTGTGGCCTGAGAGACGTCACTAGTTTAACAAAATTGGCTCGCGGTGTAATCAAGGCAGACTTGGTAACAGACAACGAAGACGACTATTTTTGGATACATGAGGATGTACAACCTTATATTTTTTAAGCCAAATATACTGAGGATAAACTACTGCTTATAGGAGTGATCACAAAGAAGAGGGTGTGAAGGTGGAGCAGACGGAAGCCGTAAGGGTGAGGTGAAAGCGACGATGCTATAAATGTGGAACTTGGAGACAAGTTATTTCGACATAAATAGACTGCTTAATCAAAATGTCCCCAGCAATCTGAACCAGACGAACAACTGTCCATCAAGTGAGTCACTATATATTGACCATGATACATGCAGCACGTCATGCGTGTTATTATAACTACAGCGCATAGAGCTGTCTGGCTACCTCAGCTGTGTACTAACAAAACATGAAATGTGGGCTAATATTTTACAGATACTGTAAAAGGATTGTTCTTGTTTTTCAGTCAGTACAGGTTACTGTCCTAGCCCAGTGTTGTGCGTTACAAACTCAAACGTGTTTGGCGTTGACGTAGAAGCTACTTTATATCTTGCCGTAGTTAGTTTTTACGGCTAATACAGTAGCATGGTGGTGTGTTACTACGATAGAAAAATAATTTCTCCATGTTCGCTTACAATAACAATTTCGCTACAGCTTGGTTATTATACAGGTTACGGAACGTAAATGACGTATTGTTGACGGTTTTGAATGCATTTTTAAAGTGATTTAGAAGTAAAATTGATTTGCTCGCCACCTAGAACGAGCCCAAGAAAACTTTTTGTCTTTTTGCCTGTCATAATGATTGTGAACGATAAGCAAAGTATAATTTTAGCCCAATGCGGCCCTCGAGTCAAAAGGTTTGGACATCCCTGATATAGAACATTACATAGACCATTACTCAAGGTACCCAACAATCTGTCAAAATGTTTAGTACAACTTTGGTAAGCAACGAAGTCGCACCGCTTGATGGAATGCCGGAGCATTACGGTTACTGTAGTTTGATGTACCGTGCTTCAACATACGGGTATTATTATGGTTTGTGTATTTGGACCCCAAAAGGGCCCCTATTAGGAGATATATCATGAGTTTTTGTTTGTTTTGCAAAACCAACAATTTTTACCTATTGGTACCTACTGATGTGAAAATGTGTGCGTGTCCGCCATTGTAGTCCATACCGTAGTCAATGAGCTCCTTATTCTCTATCCTTTTGTTGTGAGGCAATTATCCTCAGCTGTTGCCATTTCTAATATGAAATAGCGTACAGTTTTTAACTTATATCTGTCAGGAGACTCGCTATGGAAACGCTAAAATCTACAACAAAGATGACGGGGAAAAGATGCTGTCGAAGTCGATAAAATCACCCACAAAAACGGCGCAGCTTGAAGAGATGGTCAGAAAGCAGCTTGAGAACGGTTTGTAAAATATAATCCATGCAACCTTTTGACCAAAGAACCACCATTTAATGTTATGTAGATCATAAGGAAGTGTTAAAATGTTGAAAAAAAATCATATTAATAATTTAATGCGTCTTGTTCTCCGGTGCGCTTTTTTGTCCGAAAATTACGATACATTATTTAGCATAAAATTTAATTAAAATTAAATAATCAACAAGTGTATTTTTGTTCATTTCAGATAAGTCCACGTCCCAATCCCAAAGCATCTATAGTAAAAAACAATAATTTCTCCTTCCCCTACTACCGTATTTTTCTTATTATAAGTCACAGTTTTTTTCATAGTTTGGCCGGGGGTGCAACATATACTCCGGAGCAACTTATGTTTGAAATTATTAACACATTACCGTAAAATATCAAATAATATTATTTATCTCATTCGCGGAAGAGACAAAGAAAATGTCAGCAATCGTCACATACACGTCAACCAATAAGAATTTGGCGGGGGAGGATCATGGCAGAAGTGCATTGTGGGTTATGGAATGCTAACTGCTATATGCTACTGCCGTAGCTATTAAAATGGATAATTTCATCGTTGGCGGTAACTTATAAAAACTGAGAAGGGCTGAACAAAAATGGCACCGAAAAGGAAATAATGTACTACAGATTACAAGCTGGACGTAGTGAAATATGCAGCAGAAAACGACAAGAGGAAGCGGCGCATATCTTTGGAGTTGGCAGAGTTGTTTAGAAGCGACATCGAGGAAGAAGATTTAATCGGAATTATCGATTAGAAGTGACAGATTGTTTGGTAAACGTATAGCATGTTCTATATGTTATAGTTATTTAAATGACTCTTACCATAATATGTTACGTTAACATATCAGGCACCTTCTCAGTTGGTTATTTATGCGTCATATAATGTACACTTATTCAGCCTTTTGTTCACTATTCTTTATTTGTTTTAAATTGCCTTTCAAATGTCCATTCTTGGTGTTGGGTTTTATCAAATAAATTTCCCCCAAAAATGCGACTTATACTCCAGCGCGACGTATATATGTTTTTTTCCTTCTTTATTATGCATTTTCAGCCGGTTCGACGTATACTCCAGAGCAACTTATAATCGGATAAATACGGTAAGTTGCTTTACCGCCCACGTCTCCAAGGTTCCCCAACACTTTGCGTTCTCCTCTCCTCCTCTTCCTCAGATTTTCACCGTTTTATGCCATGTGAGTAACGGCGGCTGACATCATAGCTGGCCGGCCAGGCACTGCTCTAATTGGGTCGAACCACCTGATTGCATTACTCGTGCAGGACATTAGCCGCTCATCAGTTTCCACGGGGAGGAGAACTCATGGCCTCTTATTTATTGCAGTGCTTGCTTGTTAACAAGAGGGGAAAAGTCTTGCTGTCGGTAAATGTTATTAGGGGCGCACTTTTAGGACAAGGTTGTCGTCTTACGGCGTGAACTCTTTGCAGGAGATTTATTAACATCCACGCTCCTCTCCCATTCCTCTCCCCGCCATAAGTGGCACCTTTTCAAGTGAGGTAACATGATTAGCGTAATGGATGCAACCCGCTCGAACCTCTCAGTGGCTCCTTCAATGCACTCTGTACATTCTGTTCTGTACATTAGCGCGGCCCTGGGGATGCCCTCGCTCGTCGCTCGTACCACAATCGCGGATTCCGCATGTAAAAGCATGGCGAGGGCGGGCAAAATAACGGAGAGATCATACTTTTGATTTGGCGCTACCTGCAGTTGAGAAGCTAATGGGATAATTAGAACATTACATTTCAGCATACACATGCCATGTATTATTAGACATTATGAAACACAGACCTTTCTATTTTTTTAGGCAGCTCATTTAAATATTAAAGACTACATTTTTTTCATGACTTAACGTTTGCCGTGCAGGCAAATATTTGGAGTCACTTTGTCATTCAGTAGTATGGGATAGCTTCTTTAAAGGCCCACTGAAACCCACTACTACCCACCACGCAGTCTGATAGTTTATATATCAATGATGAAATATTAACATTGCAACACATGCCAATACGGCCTTTTTAGTTTACTAAATTTCAATTTTAAATTTCCCGGGAGTTTTTTCTTGAAAACGTCGCGTAATGATGACGTGTACGCTTGACGTCACGGGCTGTTAGGAAGTATGAGCGCTGCGCACACACACAGCTAAAAGTCGTCTGCTTTAACAGCATAATTACACAGTATTTTGGAGATCTGTGTTACTGAATCTTTTGCAATTTGTTCAATTAATATTGGAGAAGTCAAAGTAGAAAGACGGAGTTGGGAAGCTTTAGCCTTTAGCCACACAAACACACCGTGATTCCTTGTTTAAAATTCACAGAGGTGAAACTTTACTATGGATCAGAGCGGACATGGATCCCAACCGAATGTCAACCAGCAGGTTTCGGTGAGAAATTGTGGTTAAAAGTCGCTTCTTGCCGGAGATCAGCTGAGCTGACAGCTGCCGTCGACTTCCCCGAGACACTGCGCGTCAACACACGGCCGTGGTCATACACTTCCGACTATCAGGTACTGTTAAACGCAATAAAACACTAGCAACACAATAGAAAGATAAGGGATTTCCCAGAATTATCCTAGTAAATGTCTCTAAAAACATCTGAATCCGTCTCAATGCAATCGCGTTTTTTTTTTTGTTTTTTTCCTAGTCCGCCGCTATCAATATCCTCACACACGAATCTTTCACCCTCGCTCAAATTAATGGGGAAATTGTCGTTTTCTCGGTCCGAATAGCACTTTTTATTGGAGGCTCCCATTAAAATCAATGTCAATATGTGAGGAGCCATCAACATGTGACGTCGTCGTCTGCGACTTCCGGTAGAGGCAGGGCTTTTCTCCAGTTGCGAACTTTATTGTGGATGTTCTCTACTAAATCCTTTCAGCAAAAATATAGCAATATCGCAAAATGATCAAGTATGACACATAGAATGGACCTGCTATCCCCGTTTAAATAAGAAAATCTCATTTCAGTAGGCCTTTAAACTGTAGTGGCAAACCAACTGTCAGGCTTTCCCCTGACACTTTGTCTATGTTTTAGTTTTTTCCTCTGCATTTGTCTTTGTTTCATTTGTGTTTAGTATCTCCTGTCTTTAGTTCCTGTCAAGTGCTCTTTTTTTTTGTTCAGCTTCCTGTTTGTCTCCCTCTGTGCTGTTTTCACTCAGCTGCGGCTGATTGGCATCTGGCCACACCTGATGTCAATCAGCCAGCTCCTATTTTACCTGCTTTGTTCCTCCAGTCAGGGCTGGATCATTGTATTGTCGTTTGGACTTGTCGTTGCCACATGTCGCTCTTGTGTCTTTGCTACCTGTTGTATCTGGCATCGTTACAGCTACTACCTGTTGTGCTACATTTTGTCCTGGTCGTCGTAGCGGTAAGCTGTTCTTGTTAGCCATTAGCTGTTTTCAGTTTTTCTGTTTGTTATCCACTAGCTTACATGCTAAAGTTCCTTTTTGTTTTCTAGCTCCCAGTGCTAGCTCCCTTAGTTTGTTATTCCGCCCACGTGCGTGCTTTTTGTTTGTCCTTGTTTGGTTTTACTTAAATCATGTTTGCATATCCAATGCCTGCCTCCATGTCTGCATCTTGGGGTTCGTCACCAACAAACTTTGACACCAACAAAACAGCATGAACTTTTCTTTTTTTGATTGCAGTAAAAACAAAGTATACAGGAAAAAAACAAAAATACATAAGCAATAATAGATCATTTGTATGCACTTTATTATATGAAAATGAAATTCAAATTTATATTTCATCATACATTATTTTTTAATTTTGTCTTGATTTTTTCCTTCACTCATTCTGCTGCAAGTTCCATTTAGACTACCAACAATGGTCCATGTCTGATTAAAAAAACAAGATTTAAAGAGACTTTATGTATTTTTTTCTGTTTTAGGAATTGCATTGAAAGCAAGTTCCGATTTTGGCTAAAACCCCAGTCTGGTCGCTGTTGTTACGTTTCTTTCCTCAACAGAGACCAATTAGCTGCTCTTAGCTTCCTAAGTCCGAGTGTAGTTTATATAACTATGAAACACAGAACTTGTTTTTTCCCTCCTTTTAAAATTGGAGCTGAATGATTGGGAGTGGCCTGTCATGGCGGCCAGGAAGTTGATTTTGCACGATGAAGTGGACCCCTTCTCTTCTCATCGTATTTTTTGTTTTGCTTTCACCTCTTTGTCAACTCTTCCCCTCCATTTGTGCTCTTTCATCCCCCAACATCTGTGTCCTTTTTGCCAATGTTTCCTAATTCTTCTGCCAATTACTACTGTTCCGCAGCCTCCCTTCATCAGTGTTTCATGTTCTTGTATTAGCGCTGGCAGCATCGTTAGCATTTTTCTGGCAAGTTATGCCAACAAGCCCTGCATTCCTGTTATTTACAGGGTTTTACTCCTTCCCCTGTTTGCGTACCCATACGTTGCAAACATAAGCACAAAGGCAACTCACCTTGGAAGCAAACAACAAATACTTATACTACGCTTGTACCTTGGGATACGAGTGCACCAGCTGACAAGTTTTTTTAAATGAGAGCTGTCTGTTACCTCATTTGTTATGTTTTAGGTTAGTGGTATGGAATCTCCACACCACTAGTTGGAACAGCAAATGTCACAGTGAACCTTGTAAAATCCGACTAAAACATCCGGTCTTACTCGCTAGTAAGAACGTGAGTGCGAAGGCCTGTGCTGAGAAGAATAGGCTGATGATAGTCATTGAAATTAAGAAAGAAATCATCCAAAAAGACATGACCAAGCATGAAGCATTTGGACTGTATCACTGCTAGTCTGCACTGTAGTGAAGCAGAATGAGTCAATAACGCCAACCAAGGATGTTAAGATAATATCTAAATGGATGACATTTATCTGTTAGGATATTGATAAACTGCTGATGGTGTGTTTGACGTAGAAGCAGCTCTAAGGAGATACCATAGGAGTCCGCTCTCCTAGGTAGGTTTTGTACATTATTATTAAATTACCTCATAAACTTCTGTAGTTATTAGTACTACATTCCGATTTATACTTTTTAAACAAAATATTTCTGATCTAAAAGCTTGTTTTTCTTTTTAAAAGGCATGTTGCATGTTAAAATTGTGCTTTTTTTGGGGGGTGCAAGCACCTTTTAAATTGAGTTCAAATTATATCAATTGACTACGCTGTATTGCTACACAAGTTTTTAAAGGTGCATCACAGGACCAATTAAAATCATATACTAAGGTACCATTATACTGTTTAGACAGGTGTTTGTCCGTTATTGCTCATACGTCTGTTTTTTCATTGTTGCTCTGCTGCAAGCTTTACTTTTGCTTAGACTTTAACTGATTGTCCTTTTTCAACTGTACGGCAACCCTGAGTGCCTCAAAAGGCCCTCTATAAAACAATTGTTTTACTATGGGGCGGTATAGCTCGGTTGGTAGAGCGGCCGTGCCAGCAACTTGGGGGTTGCAGGTTCGATTCCCACTTCCGCCATCCTAGTCACTGCCGTTGTGTCCTTGGGCAAGCCACTTTACCCACCTGCTCCCAGTGCCACCCACACTGGTTTAAATGTAACTTAGATATTGGGTTTCACTATGTGAAGCGCTTTGAGTCACTAGAGAAAAGCGCTATATAAATCTCACTTATAAAAAAACAGTCATGGTACGTTGGCAATCGTCCAGTAAGTGTAATGATCTAGTCTCAACCTAGCCTTACATCTGAAAAAAATCCACCTTCTGCTACTTGAGACTTTCATAATTTTTGTCAAATGCGCATATTTTATTTTTGTAGCTTCAGTTAGCCTTCAAGCCAGGGCCCTGTTGGGTTTTCTTGTCCTTACCTCCAAACAATCGTATTTTCCAGACAATAAGCTGCTATTTTTTTCCTACGTTTTTGACCCTGTGGCTTATTAAATGCTGTGGCTAATTGTTGGATTTTTCTTTGCAAAATGCCACAATCTGCGATAAGGTGGCGACTTGTTCAGGGTGTACCCCGCCTTCCGCCCGATTGTAGCTGAGATAGGAACCAGCGCCCCCCGCAACCCCATAATAGAGATCCATCTGGATTCATGAACTTAATTCGAAACATTTCTTCCCAAAAAAATAAATCTTTAACATCAATATTTATGGAACATGTCCACAAAAAACGGCGGGCGGTGTTGATGAACTTGGACCCCGACTTCAACAAGTTGAAAAACTTATTGGGGTGTTAGCATTCAGTGGTTAATTGTACGGAATATGTACTGTACTGTGCAATCTACTAATAAAAGTCTCAATCAATCAATCAATCAATCAATCAATCAATCAATCAAAAAAAGCACTTTGTATGTAGAAAGGTTTTGTTAAGAAACCATTCTGAGCTTTATCTTATTTAGTTGTTATTTTATATATGTTGACCACATTAACCCTGGCAATGAACCCTGTGTGTATATGTATGTTATGCCATTGTTTACAAATTTGGTAAATAAATAACCCAAAAAATATATATTTTGTTGTTTTCTTACTGTATCGAAAATTAACCGAACCGTGACCTCTGAACCGAGGTAGGTGCCGAACCAAAATTTTTGTGTACCGTTACACCCCTAGTAACACCACTTAAAATGCTGCATGACATTGATATAGTTCTGTGAAAATGATTGTCTTCTGTGGAAATTAAAAAAAATTAAGTGTGTGATGTACTGCATTACTGTCAGACTTTTAAGTTTTTAGTTTTAGTTTTTTGAAATTGTTTACACAATGAACAGCTTTTATTTTTCTATCAATACACAGTAAGGCCTAGAAGGCAGGGAGTAACTGCACCCTCTTAAATAGTTTATTCCTCAGTTTGTATGGTTTATTGAGTTAGCACAGGATTACCGTATTTTTCGGATTATAAATCGCTCCGGAGTATACGTCGCACCAGCCGAAAATGCATAATAAAGAAGGAAAAAAACAACAGGCTGAATAAGTGTATGTTATATGACGCATAAATAACCAACGGAGAACGTGCCTGGTAAGTTAACGTAACATATTATGGTAAGAGTCATTCAAATAACTATAACATAGAACATGCTATAAATTTACCAAACAATCTGTCACTTCTAATCGATAAATCCCATTAAATCTTCTTCTTCGATGTCGCTTCTAAATAACTCTGCCAACTCCAAAGGTATGCGCCGCTTCCTCTTGTTGTTTTCTGCTGCATATTTCACTACGTCCAGCTTATAATCTGCAGTACATAATTTCCTTTTCGGTGCCATTTTTGTTCAGCCCTTCTCAGTTTTTATAAATTACCGCCAACGATGAAATTATCCATTTTAATAGCTACGGCAGTAGCATATAGCATATAGCAGATAGCATTCCATGACCCACAATGCATTTCTGCCATGACCCTCCCCCGCCAAATTCTTATTGGTTGACGTGTGTGTGACGATTTCTGACGTGTGTGTGACGTTTGCTGACATTTTCTTTGTCTCTTCCGCGAATGAGATAAATATTATTTGATATTTTACGGTAATGTGTAAGAATTTCAGGCCGGCCAAACTATGAAAAAAACCGTGACTTTTAGTCCGAAAAATACGGTAATATCTGGAAAAGACTAATGGCGTCGTTGATACATAGGAAAGCTTTTATTTATGCTTTATTTTGTGTTTTGTATAATCCTAGATGGGTTATGACTTAAAGTTGAATTGCTTTGTAGATACGTTGAGAGTAAATTCATTGTGTTCTTAACTGTGTTTTTGAAACTGCACCATTTTTTTCCTCAGAATTTTCAACTAACTTGAAGTGTTTTGTCGAGGATTTTTTGTGATATGTACAGTTTCAGAATGTGCTTGTTCAATTTGGGCAGAAGTAAAACAAAGAAAACAATCTGAAGTTGTCGTAGTTATATTTTAAAATTATTATGTATGATTTTATTTGTCTCCTTAGAATAGATTTATAACGCATTATAATTCCTAAATAAATAAATACGATGACGTCTGTTTTGTTCATCAGCCATTTCCTGCCTTTCTACAGGCATTGATTGATTGAAACTTTTTTTTGTAGATTGCACCGTTCAGTACATGTTCCGTACAATTGACCACTAAATGGTAACACCCGAATAATTTTTTCAACTTGTTTAAGTCGGGGTCCACACTAATCAATTCATGGTAAAAGTTTGGAAACAATTAAGGTATGTAAATAAACATTAACACAAAGGGAATAAGCAGTGAATTGATTAACGTGGACCCCGACTTAAACAAGTTGAAAAACTTATTCGGGTGTTACCATTTAGTGGTCAATTGTACAGAATATGTACTGTACTGTGTAATCTACTAATAAAAGTATCAATCAATCAATCAATCAATCAAAGTAGGAAATGAATGGATGGATGGATATGCTTTCTGTGTAAATAACTAATTTCATAACATATGTATCTGCGGCGGGCAGCACGGTGGGACAGGGGTTAATGCATGTGCCTCACAATACGAAGGTCCTGAGTATTCCTGAGTTCAATCCCGGTTCGGGATCTTTCTGTGTGGAGTTTTCAGTTTCCCCGTGACTGCGTGGGTTCCCTCCGAATACTGCGGCTTCCTCCCACCTGGATGGATGGACGTATTTGCGGCTTATAGTCCGGTGCGGATAATATATGACAAACTTTAATTTTTTTCTTCTAAATTTTAGTGGGTCTGGCTTTTTCCTGGTGTGCTATATAGTCCGGAAAATACGGTAGTTATTTTGAAGACAAAATACAGGCAAAGCTATAAAAGCAATCCTCCTTTTTCAGTCAATTCAAAATCTTATTTCTGAGTGTCAGTAGCACTTAGACTGTTGGGTAGTAAACAAATCCGAATGTTTGCAAATCCGTGGAATGCAGCGCCTTTGTTCCGTGAGTACAGTTAGGAAGAAGCAGTTGAATTATCAAAGTGCTCTTTTCCCTTCTTTCTTTCACTGAAGAAAGCTGATTTATTCCAGTGGTGCTGGGACATATCAAGTAAACATTATCGACTGTAGTTATGTCCCCTGTGAATTAAGACACTCATTATTTACTGTTGAGCGACGATCCCCCAGTGGTGAGTCGGCGGATGCTTTTCCACATCTTGCCCCCGTAGAGACGGCTGCGGAGTGAACGTGGCAACGTGGCTAATTCCATCCTCTTCCCCGCCTCCGTGGTCTTTGGACACTGAGGAGTGACCAAAGTAGGCGCTTATATTTACGAGCATCAAATAAACACCCTCGCCAAAGGTCACGTTAGCACGCAGCGCGCCGTATAAGCATCCACGCACCCTGGAAAATACTATAAAAGCTCCTCACGCTGCCATCGTTTATCACCCGGGGTTTATCTTTGACAGCAGACACCCCCTCTGCCCTCCATTGCGAAGATAATTGATCATGCAAATGTTCCTGCTCGCTTATCAACGACCCATCTAACTTATTTTCCCACTGTCTTTTGTCCTGCTGATGTCTCTGCCTAAGTATCGCTGCTATACATCATTGGGCCACTTATTTATGAGAATGCGAACCAGATTAGTTCTTCTTTTAGTTGAAACTGCAGTCAAATGAGATATGCGTGAGAAATTTGTGCATACCAGACATATGTTTGTACAGTTCAGGTCCCTAGTGTGTGTGTGTGTGTGTGTGTGTGTGTGTGTGTGTGTGTGTGTGTGTGTGTGTGTGTGTCACAGCTATTTCCTGTTTGGGCTTTTTGGGACTGAAAACAAGTCATTAGGTAGAATTATGACGGAACAAACAGTGCCAATCTTCCTGCTCTAGTAGCACTTTCATGATAAAGTCACCAATTTCATTTAGATGTGACCACGTAGAAAAATATATGTTTGCCTTTAAAATAAGCAGAAGGTGCAGTGAAAAACAGCTATAACTGAATTTCCTTTTTTAAAAATCATTTTAAAATGTTATTCCTGCAGAGATATAAATCATCCTGCTATAAACAGTCTCTTAAAAATAATAATAATTGTGGACATATTAGTGTGTCACTTTTTTACGTGTTAAAAACATATTTAGACACAATTAAAATTAATATTATAAGAATTGTTAAAAAATTCATTTTTTTCTAAGTGAATGAGAGTTTGTTAAAAATCGAATCTTTACACATCATGAGCCGGTAAAATACTAGCCCTAAGAACAATTTTGGCATAAAAGTACCAATAGAGTAGAAAAACAAGTTGCCTCTATGTTGAAGCTATTATCATATATGCACAAATGCAGCGTGAAGAGGTTTGTGCACGGCTTATATTTTGCCTTTTATATACCTGCTTCATTATCTTTCATCTCATTCGTATATCGCTGAGGAGTCTGAATTAAGCCAACATTTTACATTTTCTCAGCTACATTCTTAAAGGGGAACATTATCACAATTTCAAAAGGGTTAAAAACAATAAAAATCAGTTCCCAGTGGCTTGTTGTATTTTTTGAAGTTTTTTTCAAAATGTTACCGGTCCCGGAATATCCCTAAATAAAGCTTTAAAGTGCCTTATTTTCCCTATCTTCGAAACCACTATCCATTTTCCTGTGACGTCATACAGTGCTGCCAATGTAAACAAACAATGGGAATACCACAGCAAGATATAGTGACATTAGCTCGGATTCAGACTCGGATTTCAGTGGTTTAAGCGATTCAACAGATTACGCATGTATTGAAACAGATAGTTGGAGTAGAAAGTATTGAAGAAGAAACTGAAGCTATTGAGCGAATAGCTATTGACGTTATTCATAGCCATAGCATTGTTGAATAGCTGCGTTAGCATCGCCGGTAAAATGTGCGGACCAAACGATCAGGACTTTCGCATTTTGTGATAATGGAGCGACTTAAATCCGTCGATTGGTAAGTGTTTTTTTCGCATTAATTGTGGGTGGAAGGAAACCTAATATAGTTGCAAATGCATCTGCAGGTTATCCATACATCTCTGTGCCATGTCTGCTTTAGCACCGCCGGTAAATAGCATGTTAGCATCGATTAGCTGGCAGTCACGCCGCGACCAAATATGTCTGATTAGCACATAAGTCAACAACATCAACAAAACTCACCTTTGTGATTTCGTTGACTTTGTCATTGCAAATGCATCTGCAGGTTATCCATACATCTCTGTGCCATGTCTGCCTTAGCATCGCCGGTAAATAGCATGTTAGCATCGATTAGCTGGCAGTCACGCCGCGACCAAATATGTCTGATTAGCACATAAGTCAACAAAATCAACAAAACTCACCTTTGTGATTTTGTTGACTTTATTGTTGCAAATGCATCTGCAGGTTATCCATACATCTCTGTGCCATGTCTGTCATTGCCGGTAAATAGCATGTTAGCATCGATTAGCGTAGTATGTTAGCATTGATTAGCTGGCAGTCACGCCGCAACGAAATATGTCTGATTAGCACATAAGTCAACAACAAAACTTACCTTTGTGATTTTGTTGACTTTATCGTTGCAAATGCATCTGCAGTTCATCCATACATCTCTGTGTCATGTCCGTCATCGCCGGTCAAATGTGAAGACATTACAGCACATTCAATGGGGGTCTGGCGGCAGACACTTTCGCATCTTCGGTGCAACTTGAATCCCTCCGACAACACACCGACGACGCATGATGTCTCCAAGGTTCCAGAAAATACTAAAAAAAACGGAAAATAACAGCTGAGACCCGTGTGTGTAATGTGTAGAAAATTAAAATGGCGGGTGTATTACCTCGGTGATGTCACGTTCTGACGTCATCGCCACCAGAGCAATAAACAGAAAGGCGTTTAATTCGCCAAAATTCACCCATTTAGAGTTCGTAAATCGGTTAAAAAAATATATGGTCTTTTTTCTGCACCATCAAGGTATATATTGACGCTTACATAGGTCTTGTGATAATGTTCCCCTTTAAGTAAATCTGTTTCTGTTTCTACCATGGATGCACTTCAAAATGTTCTGTTCTTCTAATTTGTAAGGCAAATACAAAGTATCTTCATGACAATTGTCGCTACTTTTTTATTGAATTGTGTCTACTTCCGGGTTATGTCCAGCGTGTGGAGGCTGGCGCATGTTGATACAAAGGGTCCTCTCCGGTGGCACACACCCACTTAAGTGATGTGGTTTGCAATCGTATAATCCAAGTGTGTTAGTCTGACTTTTCAAAAAAAGAACACGGTCGGATTAGATGTTTCCATTGGTTGTTGGATGATATTTTAGAGCCAAACTATTTGAGAAATCGGGCTAATTTAGTGCTTGGACACATACTGACTGATTCTGCTTGTAAATACTCAGTGTGTGTGCGTGCGTTTGTGTGTGTGTATTGCCGAACATGCTTCTCTGCTCGTAAATCTAGCAACGTCACGTCGTTTAATTCCAATCTTCTACAAACCCCGTTTCCATATGAGTTGGGAAATTCTGTTAGATGTAAATATAAACGGAATACAATGATTTGCAAATCCTTTTCAACCCATATTAGTTGAATACACTACAAAGACAAGATATTTGATGTTCAAACTCATAAACTTAATTTTTTTTTGCAAATAATAATAACTTACAATTTCATGGCTGCAACACGTGCCAAAGTAGTTGGGAAAGGTCATGTTCACCACTGTGTTACATCACCTTTTCTTTTAACAACACTCAATAAACGTTTGGGAACTGAGGAAACTAATTGTTGAAGCGTTGAAAGTGAAATTCTTTCCCATTCTCGTTTTATGTAGAGCTTCAGTCGTTCAACAGTCCGGGGTCTCCGCTGTCGTATTTTATGCTTCATAATGCGCCACACATCTTTGATTGGAGACAGGTCTGGACTGCAGGCGGGCCAGGAAAGTACCTGCACTCTTTTTTTACAAAGCCACGCTGTTGTAACACTTGTCTTGCTGAAATAAGCAGGGGCGTCTATGATAACGTTGCTTGGATGACAACATATGTTGCTCCAAAACCTGTATGGACCATTCAGCATTAATGGTGCCTTCACAGATGTGTAAGTTACCCATGCCTTGGGCACTAATACACCCCCATACCATCACAGGTGCTGGCTTTTAAACTTTGCGCCTATAACAATCCGATTGGGTATTAATCTCTTTATTCTGGAGGACACCAAGCCCTCTGTTTCCAAATATAATTTGAAATGTGGACTCGTCAGACCACAGAACACCTTTTCACTTTGCATCAGTCCATCTTAGGTGAGCTCGGGCCCAGCCATTTCAGGATATTGTTGATGAATGGGTTTGGCTTTGCATGATTGAGTTATAACTTGCACTTACAGATGTAGCAACCAACTGTAGCTACTGACAGTGGTTTTATTAAATTTTCCTGAGCCCATGTGGTGATATCCTTTACACACATAATGTCGGTTTTTGATGCAGTACCGCCTGAGGCCTCAAAAGTCCGTAATATCATCGCTTAAGTGCAGTGATTGCTCCAGATTCTCTGAACTTTTTGATGATTTTACGGACCGTAGATGGTAAAATCCCTAAATTCCTTGCAATAGCTCGTTGAGAAATGTTGTTCTAAAACTGTTCGACAATTTGCTTACAAAGTGGTGACCCTCAGCCCATCCTTGTTTGTGAATTACTTAGCATTTCATGGAAGCTGCTTTTATACCCAATCATGGCACCCACCTGTTCCCAATTAGCCTGCACACCTGTGGAATGTTCCATATAAGTGTTTGATAAGCAATCTTTCAACTTTATCAGTATTTATTGCCACCTTTCCCAACTTCTTTGTCACGTGTTGCTGGCATCAAATTCTGAAGTTAATGATTATTTGCAAAAAAAAAAAAAAGGTGTATCAGTTTGAACATCAAATGTGTTGTCTTTGTAGCATATTCAACTGAATATGGGTTGAAAAGGATTTGCAAATTATTGTATTCCGTTTATATTTACATCTAACACAATTTCCCAACTCATGGAACCAGGGTTTGTAAAATAGTTTGAGTGCAATTTGAAACATATGTGTAATGTTTTGTAAGGTTTCCTGTTGAAATGAGAACAATAGTAAAACTTTTTGTCGTTTTTATTTTGAAAAGTATCAAAATTTATCCATAAACATTTTGGTACCTGTTATGTATGTATGTATGTATTTTTATTGCTTCCATTTGTATTCCCTGAAAATCTGTTGAGTTATTGGATTTGTAATATTCGTATGTACATATATCTGTATATTTATATATATGTGTATATATATATATATATATATATATATATATATATATATATATATATATATATATATATATATATATATATATATATATATACTGTATATATATATATATACACACACACACACACACACACACATATGTATGTCTTTTTATTGCTTTCATATTTATTCCATAACAATCTGTTGAATTCTTGGATTTAGATTTCTTTATAATTTAGATTATTTGTACTTTTGTCACATTATTAAGAACATTGAGTTGGGATTTCTGTCTATTGTGTCACTCGAGTCTCTGTTGACCCAGGATCTGGTATCCTTTGCTCCTGATTTGATCCAAAATTTACAAAGTAGTTACTAAAGTTCTCCATTACTTTGTTCATATTGAAATTTTTTTTATTTTTATGTCTAAAAAGTGTAGAGGATAAGCCTTCTGTACAAACGTACTTTGATCTTGTACGCTTGCACACAATCCACTGTTCTCTCCATATGTTTGCAGCAAGAGAGGCATAGTGCGTGTGTGATGCACTAACAATAACAACACCAACACTAGTTTTAGGTGCGTATGCAGCGTGAGCTGGCTGTCATGTGGCGGGTGTGAACCTAATTATTACTGCTTGCATGCTTTCCATTTGCACTTGCAGGTGTCTTCGCCTCGTGCGGGAAAAAAGTCATCCAAGTTGACTCAAAATAGCTTTTTCCTCGCCATGGCAACAACAGCTGACGGCTTGACAGGGTGGACTCTCTCATCACCTCGCTTACTTTACCTATGCAAGTCTGTTTTTCTTGAGTTTTCTGTTTTGTTTGTTTGGGTTGCCGTGGAAACACAGAGGCAAATACACATACACACACACACTAAGTGGAACCGGGGCAGACTTGTCTCCTGCTAAGTCTGATAATGAAATCATCACATCAGCTCGCAGGTTTGGAGGAAGTAAAAATTCCTGATGCACTTGCTTTGTTCAGTACATTACACACACACACACACACACATAGAAATTGTACCTATCCCATACATCATCACGCACATGAACTCAGCCACCCTGACGACTGTACATGACGCTGTTACTATTTGTAGCTCCTGCAGGGTCACACACACACACACACACACACACACACACACACACACACACACACACACACACACACACATACATACATAGAGTGTGTGGAGAGACAGAAGTGCAGCGAGGGTTTCATCCAGATGGCGGGAGCCGCCCACTCGCTGTCAGTTGTTATACAATATATATTGTATAACAGGCATTGACGACCTGTCCAAGGTGTACCCTACCTTCCGCTCGAGAGCAGCTGGGATAGGTTCCAGCCCCACTCCAAACCCCCCACCCCCACGACCCGGAAGGGACAAGCGGTAGAAAATAAATGGAAATAATGAATGGATAACAGGCATAGAGCACTATGCCCCCAGTGTGTGTGTGTGTGTGTGTGTGTGTATGTGTGTGTGTGTGTGTGTGCGTGTGTTCATCCAGTAGACGTGTACATGTTGTCAATAAGTGCACACACTGAACTTGCTCGTCCAGTTTTAGCTTCAGAAATATCAAAAGCCATGCGGCGTCCAGCCAGCATGACCGTGCAGCTAGCTCGTCAGCTAATGGGCCAATAGATGGCTCCCTACATGGATTTGGTGAAAAGATGCTCCTTATATTAATATGCTGTTAATCCATAGAGGGGGTTATTCTATTTTCATTCAATTTCGTTGGAATGCAGATTCAGCCCACACACTGCAACACATTTGCATCACGTTGAAATGTTTGTCATGATTTACCTTTTTCACTGGAGGCCACATGTAGAAGAACAGAAGAAAATGCTAAGCTGATGGAACAAAATATCAACATCTTTGCTTTGTTTTATAATTGACACAGCAAAGGAGTACATTATCTAATATCCCATTATTAATAAATGCATTTTGATTGTTTTTGGAATGGGGCGAGGGCCAATAAAAAACACGCTCAAGCGGCAGGCCCTAAGTGGCCCCCGGGCGGCACTTTGCACACCCCTGGTGTACAGCTTGTGTAGCTGTACAGATTTACACGCAACCATTATTGTCCAAATTGTTGGCAATGGAAATTAGAAGGAAGATAATTGTCTTGTCTACAGTCAAGTAGGGCTGGGCGATATTGCCTTTTTTTAATATCGCGATATTTTTAGGCCATATCGCGATATACGATATATATTACGATATTTTGCCTTAGCCTTGAATGAACACTTGATGCATATAATCACAGCAGTATGGTGATTCTATGTGTCTACATTAAAACATTCTTCTTCATACTGCATTAATATATGCTACTTTTAAACTTTCATGCAGAGAAGGAAATCACAACTAAGTCAATTGACCAAAACTGTATTCATTAAATTATCTTCATTCTCTCACGGGTGACTTTTTAAATGAAAGAACAAATGAATGGTGTTGCTACTTTTTTGTAGTAACACTTCTGTAAGGACTGGTTGGCATAGTAATGCCTCCGTGGATGCGTCGACAAGTGCACAGCAATGGTAAGTTTAAATGATTTATTAAACTTAAGAAAAGCAGGCTACGAACAAAAAGACTGGAGCTAACAGACAAAATAAACCAAGAGCACTAGCATAAAAGTTAGGAATGGAAAACAGAAAAACTAAGACTGGCACGAAGGCACACAAAAAGGAAAAACAATTCATCAGCGTGAGAGCTGGAATAAAACAAAGGCTTAGTGTGAAAAGCTAGCGAGAATATACGTACGTGAAGTCAGTCGATACTTGTTGCTCAAAGGCAAATTTATGGACCCAGACTGAACAAAGAAAAGAGGAAAGCTTATATAGGGAGAAATCAAGGAGAACCAGGTGTGTGTAGAAAACGAGGAGCAGGTGAAATCAATGTGTAACCACGGTAACGGACTAAACAGGAAGTAAGTGGGTCAGAAGAGAATGAAACAAAGATGGAAAAATAAACATGTGAAGATCTGAGTCACGGATCGCAACAACTTCTGCTTCTACTTCTACTTTGCATTGATTGATTGATACTTTTATTAGTAGATTGCACAGTTCAGTACATATTCCGTACAATTGACAACTAAATGGTAACACTCCAATAAGTTTTTCAACTTGTTTAAGTCGGGGTCCACGTTAATCAATTCATACAGTCATCACACAGGTTAATCATCCTAGTATATACATTGAACAGCATATTGCTGTTGTCTGCCGAATATCTTCCCACTTGGAGCCAAACCACCCCCAGATGATGGACCCCCGGCTCTTTATGTTGGGCATTTATTGTTCTTCCTCCATTTGTAAAAAGTTTCGCACCATCTCTCTCTTGTATTGTCACAAGCTCCGCTCCGCTCTGCTTGTACGACCTGCCTAAGCTAATTTTAGCCATTCTGCTACCTCTCTGATCAGCGAGAGCTATGACGCTAGACTCGCAAGAGTATGTGACGTATGTAAGAAGGCGGGCTTGTTTTCCATCTCCGTGAGAAGGAGACGAGGAGGAGTGACAAACGCCAGTAATGTAATGCCTTTGGCTAAATGCAACTCGACCTGCCTCAGCTAACGTTAGCCATGCTAACATTAGTTCTCGGCGAGAGCGTGTGACGCTAGACTCGCAACAGTATGTGACGTATGTAAGAAGGCGGGCTTATTTTACGTCTCTGTGAGAAGGACAGACGAGAAGGAGTGAGACACGCCAGTAATGTAATGCATGCAGCTTAAAGCAAATGTGTGAGAACATATAATCGAATATTACGATATAGTCATTTTCTATATCGCTCAGAGACAAACCTGCGATTTATCGTATTTATCGATATATCGCCCAGTCCTGCAGTCAAGCATGGTGGTACTAGCATCCCAGGGCAAGGCTGCATGAGTGCCACCGCTACAGAGGGAGCTGTGGTCCTGGTCGCCCTGTCAAACAATTAATGGCTTAACCCAACACATAAATACTGTAGACAGATGGCAACTCAAGTGAATAACAAGATAGTTGTGTCTTGCCTTCAATTAAGTACAATATGTCTTGGGCTGCATGAGTGCTGCAGGTACCAGGGGAACTGCGGTTCATTTTGTGAGAAAGATGCCAACATGTACTCTGGGACTTTGTGAAGCAGGGCATGATTGGTTATTGTGGCTCTCTGGCTGTAAATATCAAGTGTACAGACTGGCTTAATGGTTACAAAAGACATGTTGGTTTCACATTTTGTGGACATTGAGTAGGTGTGCGCGTGTGTGTATGTGTGGGTGTGCATGCACCTTTATTCTTTGTGTGTTTGATGATGTAACGAGACACTTAAAGAGAGCAAACTCCACACGCACTTCAGCACTGAAGAAAGTTGTACCTGTCCAACTGGTTCTCTTCATAGCGCTCCACCGCCCTCACACACACACATACACGCACACACCCAGACAAACACTCACACACGCACAAAGGCACAATCGAATACACTTGGGATGGACTTTATAACAATATTTTTAGTCATAACCTGATGTTCAAAGCTTAAATTCTTCAATTTGGTTCTTTAATTAAAGCAGGGGTGTCTAAACATTTTCAACCTATGGCCACATACTTAAAAGTCAAGTGTGGGGGGCCATTTTGATTTTTTTTCAAAGTATATTAAGCTATAAGTATATTATTATTATTAGTTTATTTATTTATTATTATTATTTATTTATTTTTCAGTTTTTTCTCATTACATTCCAAGTTTTTGCTCTTTTTTCTTAAATTTCTACTGTTGTTTCCCCCCTCTTAGAATATAACATTAATAATGATAATACAACTGCATAACGGCATAAAGTAGGGTGTAAAAAAATTGGCCTGTACAAAAATATTAATGTCGAGTTACACATTTAACAGTGTTTATTATTGTTGTTGTAATTATTCTAAGTAATTAGTACGTAAGTTAGTGTCTTTAAATGTTTCAATTAACAAACTAACCAAATTTTGTTTGTATTTTTATTGTATTTATTTTATTTCGAGAGTTTCCAATATTCTAAACATGAAAATTCAAAGTATGCAGGGGCCATTTTGATACAGAATTTTTTTATTTAAAAAATGCGACAAACAGATATTTTAGCTATTTAGAGACAAAACTTTGTGTCAGCTCCATGTTATATGTGACTAAATATATTAATACTAAAATTTCAGCTTTTTTCAGGTGAAATACAGATTATTTTGCTTTTTTTTAATATATGTTTTTAACTTTTGTTGTTTTTTCAACAATATGCTGCAAGCCATCAAAACTTGGCCATCGGGCCACAAATGGCCCTCGGGCCACACTTAGAAAATTGCTGAATTAAAGGAACCCCAGCCGAGTGATTTCTTGTGGAGAGAAGTCCAGTAGCTGAAAGCAATTATACTGGAGTGAGCAAAGTTACAGACATGCTAACACTTACAGCCAGAGGAACCTCACTCCATTCATTTCCAGCTGTTTCTAATATAATGGAATATTTTCATTACAGTCTTAGCTCCAGGTTTTGGGTCAGGGGCAGGGACAACACTAATATGCAAAACCAACTTTTCTTATCTATTGGTACTTGCTCTTGTGTATTTGCTATCTGAATAAGTCCCAAAAAATATGAAATCACACCATGAAGGCATTAGAGGCACGCAACCAAGTCTATCTTTCCAAACACCTATCATATGTCTAGCTCCATCTTTTGGCTGACAAATCATAGCTTGAATGCAAAATTATTTTGGCGATCATTTGTAAGTTGAGCTGTTTGTATTTCTTGTTGCGGCACTGCAGCTGCACTTTGTAGCCTATAAGCTTACAGTATGTCACAATGAATCATTTCTTAAGTTGTTATGTTGTGACCCAAAACAATACTGCCAATGCAGAATTGTCCGTTTAGTTTTTGACTCCCTCAGTTCCTGTTTTGAGCACCCTTGAGTTTGTGTTTTAGGGTTATGACTGCAAATTGTTTTCACCTGCCTCTGATTACTGTTCGGGACGCTCACCTGCTCCTCGGCACTAATCAGAGAGCTACTTATTCCCTGCTTTTCGCCACACTCAATCTGGCTTTTTTATTTGCTTCCATGCAGCAGTTACGTTTGATGATTCCCTGCTTCTATGATTCTAGATTCCTGTTTATATGCTAAGCTTGCGCAGTAGCTCGTTTCTTTGCTCCCGTGCGATCGGCACGCGTCTCTTTAGTTTGGACCTTCTAGGTTTGTATGTGATTTATGGACAATTAATCATATATCAAAACGATTATGGGCAGATTTTGATGAAACTTTAAGGACATGTCAAAAATAGAGTAAGCAACAAGTGATTAGATTCTATTAGACTATATTACTTTACGTGAAAGTTATAAGGCTGAACTTTTCTTTGTGTATATGCTTGCGGGCCTACCTCCACCCACAGAGACAAAGAAAGTGAATGACTGACAAAAAGGGTTCACACCGCTATAGAACAAAAGCGCCCAGGTGCTGAGATCGATGCAACTTGTAAGAAATAAAAAAAAATCTAAGTCCTGGGCCCTCATTTAACAAGGGCTGTGTGGATTTCCTACTAAAAATAGCCGAATCCAGAAAATGAAAAAATCCAGACATGTTTGTACACAAGTTAAAATTTAGATGTAGGTAAGTGTGCACACATACAAATCCAAGCAAATTTGTTTGTTACATCACAATCAAGGTGGAATTGATTTAAGGAATTTGCTTGGCATGGCACGGCAAGACCAGGTCCAGGTTACACCCCCTTATAAATATGCCAATCATTTCGGTATATTGGGTCGAACGTGGAGATGAAATATATATTTTTTACTAAATAGGTGTATTCAGGTTAGAGTTGGATCCGAGCTGTGGAGAATGTACCAAGTTTTTCTTTTATGATCAATGTTGAAGGCAGATTTGAGGCTTCATTGTACGCAGATAAATGCGGAACATGAAAATGTGGCGGAAATGTTTGTCATATCGCCAATAAAATTCTAGAAGTATGGTGGAAAAATTGTGTTTTTGGGGGCGGGGTTTAAGTTTTCTGTGGGTAAGACAAAACAATAGTGTTCATGTGGAAAAGTACAGTCCTTGCTCCCATGACAATGTATGGCCAAGTAAAAGAACAGGTAAATGAGTTCAAGTTTAAGGTAACGTGGGGGAGTACGGTGTTACAGGGGTTAGTGCATGTGCCTCACAATACGAAGGTCGTGAGTAGTCCCGGGTTCAATCCCGGGCTCGGGATCTTTCTGTGTGGAGTTTGCATGTTATCCCCGTGACTGCGTGGGTTCCCTCCGGGTACTCTGGCTTCCTCTCACCTCCAAAGACATGCACCTGGGGATAGGTTGATTGGCAACACTAAATGGTCCCTAGTGTGTGAATGTGAGTGTGAATGTTGTTTGTCTATTTGTGATGGCCCTGCGAGGAGGTGGCGAATTGTCCAGGGTGTACAATGCCTCTCGTCCGATTGTAACTTAGATAGGCACCAGCGCCCCCCGCGACCCCAAAAGGGAATAAGCGGTAGAAAATGGATGGATGGATGGGTAACGCGGATGGATGCTAGGCTAACAAGGAATGCTCACATTCCCAGAACTGTTTCCAGGAGTAAAACAATATTGAATGTAATGATATTTATGGCAGGAGAAGAGTGGAGCGCCAGCAGAGCAACCAGGAAAAGGTTTTATATAGCTATTGTGAGGGCCATTTTAGATTGTGGATGTTGTGTATATGGCATACTTGCCAACCTTGAGACCTCCAAATTCAGGAGACTGGGAGGGGGGCGGCGGGGCTTAGGGGGGAGGAGTATATTTATAGCTAGAATTCAGTGAAATTAAACTATATATATATATATATATATAATATATATATATATATATATGTCTTGATTGGATTATCCAGAGAATAGTGCTCGATACCGTGGTAGAGCGCAATATGTAGGTGTGGGAAAAATCACAAGACTACTTCATCTCTACAGAACTGTTTCATGAGGGGTTCCCTCAATCATCAGGAGATTAAAAATCTCCTGATGATTGAGGGAACCCCTCATGAAAAGGTTCTGTAGAGATGAAGTAGTCTTGTGATTTTTCCCACACCTATATATATATATATATATATATATATATATATATATATATTTGAATTTCAGTGTTCATTTATTTACACATATACACACACATACCCTCCTACTCGTTGTTGTATTTGAAAGTGCAATGCTTTGCCGCCGCCAGTAGCACAGCCTTTGAAGGAGCATAGGTATGGACAGCATCTGTGAAATTTAACTTGCAGGAAAGGAGTGAGTCCATCCTCGTTCTATTCTCGGTCACTATCTTTCTAACCATGCTGAACACCCTCTCTGATGATGGATGCGTGCTGTCTGACACGCACGAAAGTGCCTTCATCAAATGCACCAGAGTCTGGAATCTTCCATCGCTCCCTGCAAGCGTACTTCTTCTTCTTAATCGTCTTCGCCATGACTGTCTCTTCTTTGTTCTTCTGCTTTGTCTCTGTTATGGTTTTGGACATTACTACTTGCCGTAGTTTTGAAGCAATGCATGATGGGAATCCGGATGTTGTGTGTCAGTGTATTAAGGTGCCGGCTGGAATAAACACACACTGAGAAATAGCTCCGTGCCTGCCTACTTTATGGGTTATAGATAAACCTATGGATAACAGACACATATGTATATATATATAATAGTCTCTTTCTTGTTGTGTGTGCAGTTGCGCACTAAGCTCCAAAAGCAGTAGAAATTGGGACAAATTCGGGAGAATGGTTGTCCCGGGAGATTTTCGAGAAAGGCACTGAAATTCGGGAGTCTCCTGGAAAATTTGGGAGGGTTGGTAAGTATGGTATATGGGTCAGAGGCAAATAGAGTGTTAAAGTAATTGGAGCCAGTTCAGACTCAAGCACTGAGACTGTGTTGTAGAAATGCAACACAATCTCTCCCAACTGCACCACACCGGTTGGGAGAGTGGCCGTGCCAGCAACCTGAGGGTTCCTGGTTCAATCCCCACCTTCTACCAACCTCGTCACATCCGTTGTGTCCTTGAGCAAGACACTTCACCCTTGCTCCTGATGGATCGTGGTTAGGGCCTTACATGGCAGCTCCCGCCATCAGTGTGTGAATGGGTGAATGTGGAAGTAGTGTCAAAGCGCTTTGAGTACCTTGAAGGTAGAAAAGTGCTGTACAAGTATAACCCATTTACCATTTAAGAACTTTTCCTGCACTACCGGTGGAGTTGGCACAGATGCCATTGCAGTTGAGGAGTAAGCAATTGACTATGCAGTACTGGGTTAGTCTTAGAGGTCACTCTGAAATACAGCACCGAACAAGAAGGGTGATGTTACCGTGCTGGGAGAGTGAGGGAGCTGAATATAAATGTTTTGCATGGAGCATCATGAGAAAAGCAGTTTTCTATATTGATACTTTTAACAGTTACTCCTCAATGTTGTTTCTCTGTGGCTTCGGTGGATATGTGACCTCAGAAAAAGGCCATAGGTCAAGTGCTGAGTGGAAGTGTGGCAGTGGTGGTCGAAGACCGTTTGAGTACAAAATACAGTAGATCCAATCAAAGGATGTACAGGCTTTGCTTTTGTAGGACAAAAGCTCTGAATTGCAGTTAAGGAAAGAACAACAAAGCACAGCAGCACTACTGTGGGTGAAAGTGTAACAGCTAAAAAGGGTGGAGGTCTGCTCCGACTCAATGTCAGCGTTGATCTCTATTAACAATTATAGGTTGCAAAGCAGACAAGATATAGTTAAAGACATAAATGTAATATTGTTCAGGTTTGAGCGGGCGAATACCAACTTAAGGTTCCTATGGGTTCCAGGCATTAAGGAGAATTAATTGGCAGAGCAGCTGGCAAAGCAGACACTAATGCTAGAGCAGCACAGAAAGGTACCGTATTTTTTGGACCTTAGGGCGCACCATATTATACGTCACACCGCCAATGACTGGGTCTATTCCGGTTTTATTTTCATACAAAAGGCGCACCGGATTATAAGGCGCATTAAAAGGTTCATATTATGATTTATTTCTAAATTTAAAACACTATATTGTGGTCTGTCTACATAAGATGTAATGGTGGTTGTTTGGTCAAAATATTGCGTTATGTTTTATAGACCATTTTCAAGTAATTTTCTGACCGTTGTCTAAAATATTAATATTTTTAGTAAATAATAATTAGAAAAAATAAATACCTTATGGGTATTAGATTCAATAAATATTACACTAATTGGCTTTGTTGACTGTAACACAGAGCAAATATGTGGATGTCTTGGTCAGATAGCTTAACACGTTTTGATCGACTTCTATTAGTCTTAGCATCTCGAATGAACAACATGTATTAAATTGGCCCCTGCAAACTTATATTTCTTATGCATGCTACCCTTCCTAGAAAAGGTTTGGATACCCCTGTCTTACATCATCTTCAGTCCACCGGGGAAGTGTTCCTTTAACATTTGGACGCACAAATGAGCACAAATCACTTTTAATGCTTTCTCCCGGTTCTATTATAGTTAAATTGAGCACAAGCTCCCCATCCATCCATTTTCTACCGCTTATTCCCTTTGGGGTCACGGGAGGCGCTGTTGCCTATCTCAGCTACAATCGGGCGGAAAGCCGGGTATGAGCACAAATTGTTAATGCTATTTTAGTATGAATTTATTTTTATTGAACTGTAATTCAAAAAAAGCTTAAAGGGGAACATTATCACAATTTCAGAAGGGTTAAAACCAATAAAAATCAGTTCCCCTATTTTATTTTTCAAAGTTTTTTGCAAAATTTTACCCGTCCCGGAATATCCCTAAAAAAAGCTTTAAAGTGCCTGATTTTCGCTATCTGCGAAAACACTGTCCATTTCCCTGTGACGTCACATAGATGCCAATACAAACAAATGGTGGATAGCACAGCAGGATATAGCAACATTAGCTCGGATTCAGACTCAGATTTCAGCGGATTAAGCGATTCAACAGATTACGCATGTATTGAAACGGATGGTTGGAGTATGGAGGCAGATAGCGAAAATGAAATTGAAGAATAAAATGAAACTATTGAGCGAATAGCTATTGACGCTATTCGGCCATGTTTGCCTTAGCATCGCCGGTAAAATGTGCAGACCAACGATCGGAAGTTTCCCATCTTGTGACACTGGATCAACTTAAGTCCGTCGATCGGTAAGTGTTTGTTTGGCATTAAATGTGGGTGGAAGGAAACGCTGGATGCAAATACAGCCACAAATGTACATACAGCTAGCCTAAATAGCATGTTAGCATCGATTAGCTGGCAGTCATGCCGCGACCAAATATGTCTGATTAGCACATAAGTCAATAACATCAACAAAACTCACCTTTGTGATTTTGTTAACTTTATCGTTGGGAATGCATCTGCTTTGAGTGTCGCAGAATATCCAGACATTCTTGCCATCTCTGTGCCATCTCTGTCGTAGCATCGCCGGTAAAAACCAAACAAGGGACTTTCGCATCTCTTGATACTGTAGCAATTTAAATCCGTCAATTGGTAAGTGTTTGTTTGGCATTAAATGTGGATGGAGGGAAAGGCTGGATGCAATTATAGCTACAAATGAGGCATAACGATGCAATATGTACATACAACTAGCCTAAATAACATGTTAGCATCGGAGAATGTGCTAATCGATGCACATTCTACGTAAATCAACTTGAATCTGTCCATGTTCGTGTTGTTACACCCTCCGACAACACACAGAAGAGGCATAATATAATGTCTCTAAGGTACCGGAAAAGAGTCGAAAAAACGGAAAATAACAGAGCTGATTTGACTTGCTGCGTGTAATGTGTTTGAGAAAATGGCGTTGACTACCTAGGTGACGTCACATTCTGACGTCATCGCTCCGAGAGCAAATAATAGAAAGGCGTTTAATTCGCCAAAATTCACAGATTTAGAGTTCGGAAATCGGTTTTCTACAACATCAAGGTATATATTGACGCTTACATAGGTCTGGTGATAATGTTCCCCTTTAACAATCAAGATCTGAAAGAGCGTTATGTGCCATCACACAAACTAAAAAGAAGCTTGTGACAGGAAGCTCTCGCCACCTCTCATCAGCCAGCGCCCGAGTGTAGTAATGATGTCATCCCCTTCGATGCACTTTCTCTCTCTCTCACACACACACACACACACACACACACACACACACACACACGCACACACACACACACACACACACACACACACACACACACACACACACACAAATCAATGCATTATGCTTCACAGCTGCCCACACACACCAGAACACTGCTGACACACAACAGCAAGAGGTTACAAAAGGTCACACACATTGCGACACAGATGCATCTGATGTTATGCACACACACACACACACACGCACACACACACACACACGCACGCACGCACGCACGCACACGCACACACACAAACTGCTTGTAGCAGTACACACTAGAAAGGTGTAAATGTCCCATACAGTATATGTACGCTACTTTCTCATGCTATCAACTGACAAGGTGTCTCCAAACCTTTGACTGGTGCTGTCCATATCTTGATGGGTGAAAGAGAGAGAGACACACACACACACACACACACACACACACGATAACATTCCGCCACATCACATTCCCCCCTCCTCCTGTGGAATGACAGTTATGTGGAAGTGGAGGAAAGTGGGACTGCGGTCGAGGAAGGCATTTCCCGTATGTTACGACGTTACACACACACACACACACAAATATACACACATGCACATTTGCACGTACAAAGCAACGTTGCATTCTTCTGCCTCGGCCAAGCTAACAGCTGTCAGACACGACGTCAGCCTGCAGAGTATTCATTTCATGTGTCGGTGGGGAAGTGACAGGAAGTGTACTAGTCAATCTTAGCAAGTTGTAAGGTGAAGCGGATGATGATGATGATGATGGTAGTGTTAGGCCATGTCTACACTAAGTCGTTTAACCCCTTAAACAAAGAATTATTTGGCCTGAGCCTCGTTGCAGCCACACTAAACCAGCATTTAAGGTCTCCCTCCTCGGACAAATTTTTACACAGGTACGTCAGCCGTCTTAATTCTTCAATCTCCGACACTTAGCTTTGTATGGACTTATTGATCGTTTATAAAGTGAGTTTGGAGAGAAAGTGGTGCCAGAAAGACCGCGCCCACATAGGAAGTGGTTAAAGGCCTACCTAAACCCACTACTTACCCACCACGCAGTCTGATAGTTTATATATCAATGATGAAATATTAACATTGCAACACATGCCAATACGGCCTTTTTAGTTTACTAAATTACAATTTTAAATTTCCCGGGAGTTTCGTCATAAAAACGTCGTGTAATGATGACGTGTACGCAAGACGTCACGGTTTCTTAGGAAGTATGAGCGCTGCGCACACACACAGCTAAAAGTTGTCTGCTTTAACGGCATAATTATATCGTTTTTTGGACATCTGTGTTGCTGAATCTTTTGCAATTGGTTCAATTAATATTGTTGAAGTCACAGTAGAAAGGTGGAGTTGGGAAGCTTTAGCCTTCAGCCACACAAACACATGGTGATTCCTTGTTTAAAATTCCTGGAGGTGAAACTTTCCTATGGATCAGAGCGCGGTCAAGAGAACATGAAACACGACAGAATGTCAACCAGCAGGTTTCGGTGAGAAAATTGTGCTTAAAAAGTCAGTTCTTACCAGAGAAAAGCTGAGCTTGTGCCGTCCATAGCTGCCGTCGACTCCCCTGAGACACTGCGCGTCAAGACACCCGTGGAGACACCCTTCCGACTATCAGGTACTATTAAATTCACTAAAACACTAGCAACACAATAGAAAGATAAGGGATTTCCCAGAATTATCCTGGTAAATGTCTCTAAAAACATCGGAATCCGTCCCAATGCAATCGCGTTTTTTTTGTTTGTTTTTTCTAGTCCGTCGCTATCAATATCCTCAAACACGAATCTTTCATCCTCGCTCAAATTAATGGGAAAATTGTCGTTTTCTCGGTCCGAATAGCACTTTTTGTTGGAGGCTCCCATTAAAAACAATGTGAGTATGTGAGGAGCCATCAAACATGTGACGTCATTGTCTGCGACTTCCGGTAGAGACAGGGCTTTTCTCTTAGCACCGAAAGTTGCGAACTTTATCGTGGATGTTCTCTACTAAATCCTTTCAGCAAAAATATGGCAATATCGCGAAATGATCAAGTATGACACATAGAATGGACCTTCTATCCCCGTTAAAATAAGAAAATCTCATTTCAGTAGGCCTTTAAATTAAGACAGAATGACCTTGTCACAAAAACATACCTTTGGTTATGTCCTCATTTTGGTGAGGAAAATCCTTGCTGTTCAAGCTGGCCTCCACCGGCGATGGGTAGCACTCGATTAACCGCGACAGACTGTCCCCGTATTTCGATGGCGAGGACTCCCAATCAACATTGCTCGCCTCCATGGAGGTTTTATAGTCTTGAGTCACTTTTAAGAGTAACTCGACCTCGTCGTCAGACCACACAAATCATTTTCTCCTCTTCACAACAAGAGCAGCCATTTTCTATACTGTCGCAGATAGACACTTCAACATCAGATGTGACTATATGATGCACGCATTTTTTTTTTTTTACCCACATGCGTACTAGGTCGCATTGCGCCGGCCGACCGAGGGAGGTCGGGGTCTTAAACGGTGGCATTGTCATGTGTGGACACGGATATGCTAGGGGTGATTTACATACATTTAGTGTAAACAGGGCCTCAAAGTCTTACCTCAACAAACTTACTAATATAGTCATAAACAAATCTATGAAATTATACATGAAAATTTGAGTCAAAGATGCAGCCTGCTCTTTTTAAATTTTCCCAGTTCCAAGGCACTTATACAGACAATTATAAACAACGGGAGTTTGGTGGGATACATGGTAGTCATCTTCAGCCATGTCTGCCAAGTTCCAGTAGTAGTAGTTTTAGGTTTTTTTTTTAGCTCAGTTTGAACTGACAACTACTTTTCTGATGCGTTTAAGAAAACTGGACTGTTGGAAATAAGCCACTTAAAGGCCTACTGAAATGAGATTTTCTTATTTAAACGGGGATAGCAGGTCCATTCTATGTCTCATACTTGATCATTTCGCGATATTGCCATATTTTTGCTCAAAGGATTTAGTAGAGAAGATCGACGGTGCAGATAAAAAAGCCTTGCCTTTACCGGAAGTCGCAGACGATGACGTCACAAGGGTGAGGGCTCCTCACGTCCTTACATTGTTTTTAATGGAAGCCTCCAGCAGCAAGAGCTTTTCGGACTGAGAAAACGACAATTTCCCCATTAATTTGAGCGAGGATGAAAGATTCGTGGATGTTGATATTGATAGCGAAGGACTAGAAAAAAATTAATAAATAAAATAAAAAGAGACGGCTCTGGGTGGCGGCAGTGTGAGCATTTCAGATGTAATTAGACACATTTACTAGGATAATTCTGGAAGATCCTTTATCTGCTTATTGTTTTAATAGTGTTTTAGTGAGATTGTAAAGACATACCTCGAGGTCGGATGGCGGCAAACACGCAGTGTCTCAGAGAGAAGCCGAGGAACCAAGCTCAGAGCTGCCTTTTAATCAGCTACTGCAGGAGGACGAATAATCCAATGATGTCTCCGGTAAGATATATATCACAATTTTCCCATCCAAAAACATGCTGGTTGACGTAGAGAAACATGTTCGCTTGACCGCTCTGTGTTAAAAACAAAGAAACACTAGCTGTGTCTCGGTACTAAAGACAGCTGCAATACACCACTTTCCACCAACAGCATTGTTCTTTATAGTCTCCATTATTAATTGAACAAATTGCAAAAGATTCAGTAACACAGATGTCCAAATTACTGTGTAATTATGCGATGAACTGGTGTAACTGGTGCTGAGCTAATATTTCCTGACAGTCCGTGACGTCACGCGTCATCATTCCGCGCCGTTTTCAACAAGAAATTCGCGGGAAATTTAAAATTGCAATTTAGTTAACTAAAAAGGCCATATCAGCATGTGTTGCAATGTTAATATTTCATCATTGATATATAAACTATCAAACTGCGTGGTCGGTAGTAGTGGGTTTCAGTAGGCCTTTAAAGTCTAAAGTACACAAAAAACATGGCCGACGACATTGATTACAAAGCGTTAGAGGTTCATTAGAGCAGTGGTTCTCAACCTTTTTTCAGTGATGTACCCCTGTCAACATTTTTTAATTCAAGTACCCCCTAATCATAGCAAAGCATTTTTGGTTGAAAAAAAGAGATAAAGAAGTAAAATACAACACTATGTCCTCAGTTTCTGATTCATTAAATTGTGTAACAGTGCAAAATATTGCTCGTTTGTAGTGGCCTTTCTTGAACTATTTGGAAAAAAAGATATACAAATAACTTAAAACAATAAAAATGTGATTCAATTATAAATAAAGATTTCTACACATAGAAGTAATCATCAACTTAAAGTGCCCTCTTTGGGGATTGTAATAGAGATCCATCTGGATTCATGAACTTAATTCTAAACATTTCTTCACAAAAAAATAAATCTTTAACATCAATATTTATGGAACATGTCCACAAAAAATGTAGCTGTCAACACTGAATATTGCGTTGTTGCATTTCTTTTCACAGTTTATGAACTTACATTCATATTTTGTTGAAGTATTATTCAATAAATATATTTATAAAGGATTTTTGAATTGTTGCTATTTTTAGAATATTTTTTAAAAATCTCACGTAATAATAACTTAGATTTATATCGCGCTTTTCTAAACACTCAAAGCGCTCACGGAGAAGGGGGACTCAACATTCATTCACACCTGGTGGTGGTAAGCTACATCTGAAGCCACAGCTGCCCTGGGGTAGACTGACGGAAGCGTGGCCGCCAGTTTGCGCCTACGGCCCCTCCGACCACCACCAATCATTCATTCATCATTCATTCACCAGCGTGAGCGGCACCGGGGTCAAAGGGTGAAGTGTCCTGCCCAAGGACACAACGGCAGCGATTTTTTGGATGTCAATAGGTGAGACGCTAACCTGCAACCCTCAGGTTTCTGCCCGGCTGCTCTACCCACTACGCCATACCGTCCCGGGTATGGCGTAGTGGGTAGAGCGGTACCCCTTGGCATACCTTCAAGTACCCCCAGGGGTACACGTGCCCCCATTTGAGAACCACTGCATTAGAGCCACTGAAGGCCAGTTTGTTTGTACGCTCTTCTTGGAAGTGTCCCACTGTTCTCAGATTTCCTGAAAGCAGTGTTAGTACCAACAAACTTCTCCAAACAACTGGTGTTTAATGTTGTGTTTAGTGACCTATCCTGTCCTGTAAGACATCATGTGTGACATATGTTATCATTTCCTAGCAGGAATTAAAACCGCTCATCCACCCTCCTTTTTCCCCACATTTTTATTCGTCCACCCCCTGCTGTGTCTCTTCAGCTGACTCAGTGTTGTCCTCCCAGCGCGTTTCTATCTGCCTCTTCTCCGTCGCCATCTGTTTCGCTCTCTGTCGCTCGGTCTCCTTTGTCTTTCTTGTCTTCTCGCTCCATCTGTCCCGCCGCTCGGCTCGCCTCCTCTCCACTTCCACGCCCTTCCACGCCCTTCCTCGCGCTTCTCTTGCGGCGTTTGCATCCCCTCTTTTTGCGTTACGTTCCCTCTCTTTTAAACCCCACGCTGGATGCCTTCATGATCTAATTCAGTGCCTTGTTTTTAATGAATATTTATGCCCACTACACTACTGTATTTTAATGTTGTTCATTATGGAAGCACTTGGAGATCCAAGTGTTGTCTGAAGTGGTAAAAAAAACATTGCTATAATACAGAGCACACGGTGGATCAGGGGTTAGTGCATGTGCCTCACAATACGAAGGTCCTGGGTTCGATCACGGGCTCAGGGTCTTTCTGTAGGGAGTTTGCATGCTCTCCCCATGACTGCGTGGGTTCTCTCCGGGTATTGTGGCTTCCTCCCACCTCCAAAGACATGCACCTGGGGATAGGTTGATTGGCAACACTGAATTGGTCCTAGTGTGTGAATGTGAGTGTGATTGTTGTTTGTCTATCTGTTTTTGGCCCTGTAATGAGGTGGCGACTTGTCCAGGGTGTATCCCACCTTCCGCCCAAATGCAGCTGGGATAGGCTCCAGCACCCCCCGCAACCCCAAAAGGGACACGCTGTAGAAAATGGATGGATGGATGGATGGACGATCTATACATCCAAAATGCTCAGTTTTGTCTCTCTCATGTGACCTAATGCACTCTCAATTGAAAGCAACTACCGTCATTAATGTATTATTTAAACTTGCATTATCATCCTTAAAAAGCCGTTTTTTAAATGGGACTCTTAAATTGATTTTTGGCCGCTTGTTGCACAAGCAAAGACACTCTGGTGAGATGCTTTATAGGGCTTCTGCGACAACAACAGTGTCAATGTCAGACAAGAGCAAGTATTAAAGAGCTTAAAATGGCCTTCTGATGATTCGCAATCCAATTTTTGGCAGCCCTTAAACTGTCACGTCATCAGAGCCTGACTGTGTTTTTACTTAACGTTTAGCGCCATCTGGTTTCCCTGACACCAATATTGTTTGCAGATGCAGTTTTAGTGTGTGAAATCACTAATCATTGTCACGCTTAGGCTCCCAAATGACTGTCAGATGAGTGTATTTGGGATTGGGAACTTCCGCTTCCCTGGCGCTTTCGCCGTCCTGCTTATGCATTGCCGACGTGTTCGCAGCATGAACTTGTCTTGTTTCCGTCCACCAGGGAGTGCCGAGTGCCTGAGTCAATACACTGCATTCTGGGATCGCCTGGAACCCTCTCGATGGGCCGCACCAACTGCTGACCAAACAGGAGGGTATTGAAGGAGCTTTGTATTGAATGAGGTGAGCCTACACAATAGTTCTGTTTAAAAATGTGCCTTTTCAAGGACAATAATTGTTCAAGATAATTTGTTTAACAATACAGTGAAACACAACCCATTCAAAGACGCTAGCCAACTTTTGATTTGTCATAAAAGCCGTTTCTTTCTCATAGAATCATGAACATAAGAATAATCTGTTCCATGGTCTAACTGTCACCATCATAAAACATTAAGAATGATGTTTGGTGTCCTATTTTAACATACGTAACATTTAAAGGCCTACTGAAATTAGATTTTCTTATTTAAACGGGGATAGCAGGTCCATTCTATGTGTCATACGTGATCATTTCGTGATATTGCCATATTTTTGCTGAAAGGATTTAGTAGAGAACATCCACGATAAAGTTCGCAACTTTCGGTGCTAAGAGAAAAGCCCTGCCTCTACCGGAAGTTGCAGACGATGACGTCACATGTTGATGGCTCATCACATATTCACATTTATTTTAATGGGAGCCTCCAACAAAAAGTGCTATTCGGACCAAGAAAACGACAATTTCCCCATTAATTTGAGCGAGGATGAAAGATTTGTGTTTGAGGACATTGATAGCGACGAACTAGAAAAAAAGAAAAAAAAAGGGTTAAAAAAAACACGATTGCATTGGGACGGATTCCGATGTTTTTAGACACATTTACTAGGATCATTCTGGGAAATCCCTTATCTTTCTATAGTGTTGCTAATGTTTTATTGAGTTTAACAGTACCTGATAGTCGGAGGGGCGTCTCCACGGGTGTCTTGACGCCAGTGTCTGAAGGACAGCTATGGACGGCACAAGCTCAGCTTTTCTCCGGTAAGAAGCGACTTTTTAACCACAATGTTCTCACCGAAACCTGCTGGTTGACATTCCGCCGTGATTCATGTTCACTTGACCGCGCTCTGATCCCTAGTAAAGTTTCACCTCCAGGAATTTTAAACAAGGAATCACCGTGAGTTTTTGTGGCTAAAGGCTAAAGCTTCCCAACTCCATCTTTCTACTTTGACTTCTCCAATATTAATTGAACAAATTGCAAAAGATTCAGCAACACAGATCTCCAAAATATTGTGTAATTATGCGGTTAATGCAGACGACTTTTAGCTGTGTGTGTGCGCAGCGTTTATACTTCCTAAAAACCCGTGTCGTCTTGCGTACACGTCATCATTACACAACGTTTTCAAGACGAAACTCCCGGGAAATTTAAAATTGCAATTTAGTAAACTAAAAAGGCCGTATTGGCATGTGTTGTAATGTTAATATTTCATCATTGATATATAAACTATCAGACTGCGTGGTGGGTAAGTAGGCCTTTAAATTGTTATTTGTTCTTAACTGGCAGCCATCTTTCTTAAACAACTTTCTGGTCATTAGGCATAACACCCTAAAGTTAAAACCACGGGTGTCCCAAATCGACATCAATATCATGCATCTGTTTGATATGAGCAAAAAACAAATATCAGCTTATGCATTAAAAATCTCCCGATACAAGCATTCCTACATCGTGGTTACTTATGCAAAGCTCAACAGTGATTTACAAAAGGTAAACATGGTTATGGCATTACTTTATTCCCAACATGCATACAATTACAAAATGGTACATCGCATATTTCCAGTTTCTCATTACAGCGTGGTCCGAAAAGAAGTCGGAAGAATCGGCGCTTATTCAATCTTACCCCTTTCCGTTTCATAGCAATTTCTAACATTTTGTTTGTGCTCAATCCGGACAATCAAAGCAGAATCGAACACGGGATAAATACATACATAATTTTGTAAATAAAAACAAATAAAATAAGGTTCTCATAAATAAATAGTAATTAAGTTGTTATAGGCGACTCGGAACTAGCAGCTACACAACCACTAGGCACACAATAGCTCACAAGTGAAGTGAATTGAATTATATTTATATAGCGCTTTTTCTCTAGTGACTCAAAGCGCTTTACATAGTGAAACCCAATATCTAAGTTACATTTAAACCAGTGTGGGTGGCACTGGGAGCAGGTGGGTAAAGGACACAACGGCAGTGACTAGGGTGGCGGAAGCGGGGATCGAACCTGCAACCCTCAAGTTGCTGGTACGGCCGCTCTACCAACCGAGCTATACTGCCCCAAGCTCGACATACGTATTTAGTAGGGGTGTGGGAAAAAATCGATTGGAATATGAATCGTGATTCTCACGTTTGTGCGATTCAGAATCGATTCTAATTTTTTTTAAATCCTTTTTTTTTTTTTATCAATCCAACAAACCAATACACAGCAATACCATAACAATGAAATCCAATTCCAAAACCAAACCTGACTCAGCAACACTCAGAACTGCAATAAACAGAGCAATTGAGAGGAGACACAAACAAGACACAGAACAAACCAAAAGTAGTGAAACAAAAATGAATATTATCAACAACAGTATCAATATTAGTTATAATTTCAGCATAGATGTGATTAAAAATCCCTCATTGACATTATCATTAGACATTTATTAAAAAAAAAAAAAAAAAAAGATCAATAGTGTCACATTGGCTTACACTTGCATTGCATCTCATAAGCTTGACAACACACTGTGTCCAATGTTTTCACAAAGATAAAATAAGTCATATTTTTGGTTTGTTTAATAGTTATAACAAATTTACATTATTGCAATCAGTTGATAAAACGTGACGTGAATTGTGAATTATATTTATATAGCGCTTTTCTCTAGTGACTCAAAGCGCTTTACATAGTGAAACCCAATATCTAAATTACATTTAAACCAGTGTGGGTGGCGCTGGGAGCACGTGGGTAAAGTGTCTTGCCCAAGGACACAACGGCAGTGACTAGGATGGCAGAAGCGGGAATCAAACCTGCAACCCTCAAGTTGCTGGCACAGCCACTCTACCAACCGAGCTATACCGCCCCAAACATTGTCCTTTACGATGATAAAAGTTTTTTTTTAAGAATCTACTACTCAGACTGGGGTAGATCCTGCTGAAATCCTATGTATTGAATGAATACAGAATCGTTTTGAATCGGAAAAATAACGTTTTTGAATCGAGAATCGCGTTGAATCAAAAAAATGTATATATTATCGAATCGCGACCCCAAGAATCGATATTGAATCGAATCGTGGGACACCCAAAGATTCACAGCCCTAGTATTTAGTGTCCTTAATTGAACAATATTGCAGTTTAAAAAGGCACGTATGATAATAATGATAGTTTCATATTGCTTACACATACAATGTCTCCAAAGGAAAAGCGTACTAAGAAGTATCCAGTAACAAATGTGTTAGCATCATTTAACCTACTGCGTTATCACCTTAAAGGCCTACTGAAACCCACTACTACCGACCACGCAGTCTGATAGTTTATATATCAATGATGAAATATTAACATTGCAACACATGCCAATATGGCCTTTTTAGTTTACTAAATTGCAATTTTAAATTTCCCATGAAGTGTTGTGTTGAAAACGTCGCGGTATGATGACGCGTGCGTTTGACGTCTCGGGTTGTAGCGGACATTATTTTCCAGCCAGATCCAAGCTATAAGTAGTCTGCTTTAATCGCATAATTACGCAGTATTCTGGACATCTGTGTTGCAGAATCTTTTGCAATTTGTTCAATTAATCATGGAGAAGTCAAAGTAGAAAAATGGAGGTGGGAAGCTTTAGCCTTTAGCCACACAAACAGCCGGTGTTTCCTTGTTTAAAATTCCTGAAGGTGACGCTTTACTATGGATCGGAGCGGTCAAGCAAACATGGATCCCGACTACATGTCTACCGGCAGTTTTCGGTGAGAAAATTGTGGTATAAAGTCGCCTCTTACCTTAGATCAGCGGAGCTTGCGCCGTCCAAGTAGCTACGTGACTTCCCTCAGAGACTCTGGCGTCAAGACACCCGTGGCCACACCCCTCCGACAATCAGGTACTATTTAATCTCACTAAAACACTAGCTACACAATAGCATATAAGGGATTTTCCAGAATTATCCTAGTAAATGTGTCTAAAAACAACTGAATCGCTCTCATTTGCCCTTGCTTGTTTTTTGTTTTTTTGTGTTTTTAAACTTTTTTTTTTTTTTTCTAGTCCTTAACTATCAATATCCTCATCCACGAATCTTTCATCCTCAAATTAATGGGGAAATTGTAGATTTCTCGGTCCGAATTGCTCTTACTACTGGTGGCTCACATTGTAAACAATGTGAGGATGTGAGGAGCCCTACAACCAGTGAGGTCACGCGCACATCGTCTGCTACTTCTGGTAAAGGCAAAGCTTTTTTATCAGCGACCAAAAGTTGCAAACTTTATCGTGGATGTTCTCTACTAAATCCTTTCAGCAAAAATATGGCAATTTTGCGAAATGATCAAGTTTGACACATAAAATGGACCTGTTATCCCTGTTTAAATAAGAAAATCTCATTTAGTAGGCCTTTAACTTAATGAATTATTCTGGCCTCTGGGTGTCACCAGAAAAGCAGTTACCACTCCACTTCAACTAAAGACAGCATAAATCCATTCCAGACTGTTTATAAAAAAATTGTTTAGTGTTGTTCATACCTGCAACTGTTCTCATTGAGTAATTTCACTTTTTTAACATTCCACACTACAAACTATGTGTGATTCGTGCTGTTGTTGTTATCGGTTCAATGTAAGTATCAGCCAGTACCAAAGGCTTTAATAGCGGCATTGCATCAAAAGTTATAAGGAGACACTCCTACTTACAATAGGTGTATTGTAGAACTGTGTGAGAAATTTACAGTCAATCTGATGTATGGCTTTTAATATTAGTGCCAACATGTGGTGTATTTTTCAGAAAAATAATAGGACAAACAGCAGAGGAGAGGTTCATGTTTTCACACTTTATGATGCTTTTGTGTGTAGCGCTTCAGGATTAGAAATAGTTTGCTTACACAAATAAGTACATCTAATGGCTGTGCTCTTCCTGGAGTTGAACTACTCCACAATTTGTTGCGGTTTTTCAATCGTACTTTAAGGATAATGCCATTTAAAAAAATGCTATAAGGTAAATAATAAATACATACTTTTTTATTTTTTTAAAAGTATAAACACTCCATTTTTAGCTGTGTTTAGCAACGTTATTGCACGCTTCGCTACAGCGATTTATACCCACGTAGTCCTAAATCCATACATTGGTCTTTAAGACCTGTAGATATATTTTTAAGTAAGTTGGGTAATATTTTGTCTTTTATTTGTTTTATACTTGAAATGTTTTAAATATTGCTCGCCAAGTGTTAGCGGGCTTACCACACTGAGGCTAAAGCTGTTTTTTTTTACATTTTAGAATTATAGGACATTTGGGTCTTGTCATTTTTAAAAATGAAAAGTTAAAAATCTTTATCTTTGGCCAGCTTTAGCTTTTTTTGTTTGAGGTCACAGCTAACCACCAAAGGAAGTACACAACTGTTTTTTTTTTTTTTTTTTAATCAAACACCATAATTATCATTTTGACAGCAATAGGGTTAGTTTAGGGAAACATTGATGCACTTTTTTCTGCGTTGTGCACTGTTTTATTGTTATTTTATAGCCGGCATATTGTGTTTCTGTTCTTTTGTGCTTTGCAAGAAGATGGAGCAGCGCACTCATTCAATAGTCTCCCGCACCATAAATGCATTTATTTACCCGACGTGTGTTGTTGCTGTGCGTGCAGCGCTGCCTGTGGTGTTGCTTTATGTAGTCGCAACGATGATGGAGAATACAACACAATCATAAAATATGCCCATTTCTCCACTTTGGGCCGGCCTCATAAATGAAAAGGAGCACAAAAAAACGAGCATTTGTGCTCTTAGTGGGCTGGTTTGTGTTGGCGGACGTGTTGCACGCTGACTATCAACATCCTCTGCAGTGTGTGCGAGTGCGAGGAGGAGAGTTGTTGCTATTCTTGGCTGGCCGGGGATGTCTTGGCTCCCTGGTGTATGGGAAAAGTGCTCTTGGCAAGTCTTAACCCAAGCTCTCCATGATGCTGTGTTCACACACACTCACACACACTCACACACACACGCAACACACCAGCGTGGTTGTGTCACTTTGAGGATTTAGCATCGACTTGCATTCCCTCACTGTCGTATGCCGCAACTGAAAACGAGGGGAAAATAACTACTAGAACACTGGTGCCTAAGCTGTGTCTGTAGTACCAATGCATAGTACTTCAAAGTACTAATAGTATGACTAGAAATACATGGATTAAAATAAAATATAAAAAGCTATTTTTTATTCAACATTCTTAACCACTGGACATTTTTACAGTAGTGGAGTTATTTAGCTTATTTTTGCTTTGATCTGTAAATAATGCCCTTTTTATTGGTACTTAAAGAGGAAGCGGTTTGATGGCGCTATCTGCAGTGTGTTAAATAACTGTGATAAGCATATACGTAAAAAGGGTTTAGAGCAGTTTTTTCACCGAGTACCACCTCAGAAAAAACTTGGCTTTCCAAGTGCCACCATACTGACCAACAATAACATACAGTAGTGTACTAGGCCAAAGTATTTATTTAAAAAAAATAGAGGTTTTATTTAAAAATTATATTTCTTTTAGGGCAGCAGAGTGTGACAGGGGTTAGTGCGTCTGCTTCACAATACAAAGGTCCTGAGTAGTCCTGGGTTCAACCGCGGGCTCGGGATCTTTCTGTGTGGAGTTTGAATGTCCTCCCCGTGACTGCGTGGGTTCCCTCCGGGTATTCCGGCTTCCTCCCACCTCCAAAGACATGCACCTGGGGATAGGTTGATTGGCAACACTAAAAAAAATTGGCCTTAGTGTGTGAATGTGAGTGTGAATGTTGTCTGTCTAGTTGTGTTGGCCCTGCGATGAGGTGGAGACTTGTCCAGGGTGTACGCCACCTTCTGCCCGAATGCAGCTGAGATAGGCACCAGCGCCCCCCGCGATCCCAAAGGGAATAAGCGGTAGAAAATGGATGGATTTAATTTTTTAAACATTTTACACACAGTTTGAACAGTAACACTGTGTCTGAATAAACACAAATAAAACACTGTACTTAAAGGGGAACATTATCACAATTTCAGAAATGTTAAAACCAATAAAAATCAGTTACCAGTGGCTTATTTTATTTTTCGAAGTTTTTTTCAAAATTTTACCCGTCCCATAATATCCCTAAAAAAAGCTTTAAAGTGCCTGATTTTCGCTATCTGCGAAGCCACTGTCCATTTCCCTGTGACGTCACATAGCGATGCCAATACAAACAAATGGTGGATAGCACAGCAAGATATAGCGACATTAGCTCGGATTCAGACTCAGATTTCAGCGGATTAAGCGATTCAACAGATTACGCATGTATTGAAACGGATGATTAGAGTATGGAGGCAGATAGCAAAAACGAAATTGAAGAAGAAACTGAATCTATTGAGCGAATAGCTATTGATGCTATTCGGCCATGTTTGCCTTAGCTTCGCCGGTAAAATGTGCAGACCAACGATCGGAAGTTTCGCATCTCGTGACACTGGATCAACTTAAATCTGTCGATTGGTAAGTGTTTGTTTGGCATTAAATGTGGGTGGAAGGAAACGCTGGATGCAAATACAGCTACAAAAGTACATACAGCTAGCCTAAATAGCATGTTAGCATCGATTAGCTGGCAGTCATGCCGCGACCAAATATGTCTGATTAGCACATAAGCCAATAACATCAACAAAACTCACCTTTGTGATTTGGTTGACTTAATCGTTGGGAATGCATCTGCTTTGAGTGTCGCAGGATATCCAGACATTCTTGCCATCTCTGTGCCATCTCTGTCGTAGCATTGCCGGTAAAAACCAAACAAGGGACTTTCGCATCTCTTGACACTGGAGCAACTTAAATCCGTCGATTGGTAAGTGTTTGTTTGAGATTAAATGTGGATGGAGGGAAAGGTTGGATGCAAATATAGCTACAAATGAGGCATAACGATGCAATATGTACATACAGCTAGCCTAAATAGCATGTTAGCATCGATTAGCATGCCGTGCTAATCGATGCACATTCTACGTATATCAATTTGAATCCATCCCTGATCGTGTTGTTACACCCTCCGACAACACACCGACGAGGCATGATGTCTCCAAGGTACCTTAAAACAGTCGAAGAAACGGAAAATAACAGAGCTGATTTGACTTGCTGCCTGTAATGTGGTGGAGAAAATAGTGTTGACTACCTATGTGATGTCACGTTTTGACGTCATCGCTCCGAAAGCAAATAATAGAAAGGTGTTCAATTCGCAAAAATTCACCCATTTACAGTTCGGAAAACGGTTAAAAAAATATATGGTCTTTTTTCTGCAACATCAAGGTATATATTGACGCTTATATAGGTCTGGTGATAATGTTCCCCTTTAAATAGAGTGATCCTTTAACGTACCCCTATATCAGAATAAGAATCAGGTTTGTCTGGCCAAGTATACTTGCATGTACAAAGAATTTGTCTTCGGCAGTTTTTAGCTCTCTAAACATATAACAAATAGACAAGTATACATTCACTGAGCAAGCAAGTACTCTAGGTGCATGCATTACAACAAAACAATAGACAATATACTAGTCACCTAGCAACAGTATATACAAGTAAGACTATACAAAATGTATTGCAAAGTACAAATTTATACATAAGAGAAATATATATAAATGAAGGCCGCGTTCCGCAGTTCTACAGTTTTAGAAATGACTGGTGTCAAAATTAAATAAATAAATCAGGCTTTCTATTGGTGTGTTATTATTCGCAGGTTTTCGCCATTCGCTGGGCGTCATGGAATTAAGACCCTGTAAGTAGCAGGGCAGCTTCTGTACTAGAAATTGGGAATAATCCAATTCAGGGTCAAGCATTCTTAACAGTCATAAAGTGTTAAAAACATGGCCCACTGTAAATTGTCAAAATCAGAAGCAAATTTTCTTATGGAACAGAATATTTCCATTTCCATTACTTCCTATAAATGGTAAATGGGTTATACTTGTACAGCGCTTTTCTACCTTCAAGTACTCAAAGCGCTTTGACCCTATTTCCACATTGACGTACACATTCCATACAATGAACCATCGGGAGCGAGGGTGACACAACAGAACATGACTAGAATGGCAGAAGCTGGGGATCAAACCAGGAACCCACAAGTTGCTGGCATGGCCACTCTACCAACTTGAACAAGTTGGTAGAGCATAACCCATTTACTATTTATAGGAAGTAATGGAAATGGAAATATTCTGTTCCAGGGTGTTTTAAGTAATATTGTGACATTCTTAACTGTCTTACAAGTGTAACAATAAAGATAACTCATGTAAAACAACAAGCTATTTTCCTCATAGGATATATATATATATATATATATATATATATATATATATATATATTAGGGGTACACAAAAATTTCGGTTCGCTACGTACCTCGGTTTAGAGGTCACGGTTCGGTTCATTTTTGGTACAGTAAGAAAACTGCAAAATAATAATTTTTGGGGTTATTTATTTACCAAATTTGTAAACAACGGCATAACATACATACACACACAGGGATAATGTGGTCAACATGTATAAAATAAAAACTAAATAAGATAAGGCTCAGAATGGTTTCTTAACAAAACCTTTCTACATATAAAGTGCTTTTTTTGATTGATTAATTGATTGATTGAGACTTTTATTAGCCTGGCTAACTTGGCAGTAAAAGGATATATTGGCTCATTGTTCTTCAACCATATAAATGGGTCAAAATCTAGTTTTTAATGCAATATGGACTTAAATCTGCTGCTATGAAAACATTTGTTATTGCTTTAGCCCTGCCTGACTCGCCGAGGAGAGGCTGCTTAAATGCGGTGGTGACGCTTCAAATGGGTTAGCCTGTGTTATGAGAGTAGCGTATGTGTGTGTGTGGCCCTTTAATATGTGACAGCATGTGACGTCAGTGAGTGTGTGGGCGAGCGAGGTGAGGGAGCTTAATGCAAGTGCGGGAGTGGCTGGTGTTTTGTTGGACTGGCTGTGTGCAAGACCTCAATAAAGCCACAATTTGCAACTAATCGCCGGATTCTTCATTTACCCTGGAGTCCGGAGCTGTGGAGACCCACTGCCGGGTAGAGTGAAGGGTGTTGCCCCCGAGAATACATCAGCCCTGGAGGAGTGTCTCCCCTGCGCTGCTCGACTATGGTCTGGGAGCCGGAAGCAGGAAAGGTGCAACACATGTTTGACATGTTGTCAGAAGCAGCTGCTGAACAATATCAGCAAACCTTGTCCTCCATTGTTGTATCACGCAGCCAAAGTGTTCCCAAACGGGAGATCTTAACGAGGCAGGACGGTCTTCCAGCTCTGGCTTTTACATGTTGTCCTAGCCCGGTCGCAGCTAGCATGTGTACTCATTCGGTACACCTCCAAACCGAACCGAAATCCCTGTACTGAAACGGTTCAATACAAATACACGTACCGTTCCACCCCTAATATATATATATATATATATATATATATATATATATATATATATATATCTTATTAGCTCCTGGGGTAAAAACCCTAAAGGCAATGTTTTTGATATCAAAATTGTAGCATCATGCCTGCTATCAGCTAAAATGTCTATTTTCACTGTATACCAAGGTGACATTACTGTCTCACTCGATCTTTTTCCCCTGCTTCTCTCCTCCTTCCATCCATCCATCTACCAGCCAGTCTTTCAGCACTGTTTGCTTGTGTTGCTGCTTGCATAACTACTGTCAATCTGCAAACATGCACAGTGCCCTCTGTGCAAAGGTTGCCGTTTCAGCGGTGCGCTAGTTAAAATGTATGTATGTGTTTTGAATGTAAGTGTGTGCGTGTGGGTGCGCTTTCTCTTGTCTTCCTGTCCTATAGCTGCAAGTTGTATGACCTATTTTTTTTTCTGTAAACAATTGTGGTTCCCCCGACATGTTATGCTCAAAATTATTTTGTAGCCCTGCTAGCATATATATAATACTAATACACTTAAAGGCCTACTGAAATTAGATTTTCTTATTCAAACGGGGATAGCAGGTCCATTCTATGTGTCATACTTGATCATTTCGTGATATTGCCATATTTTTGCTGAAAGGATTTAGTAGAGAACATCCACGGTAAAGTTTGCAACTTTCGGTGCTAAGAGAAAAGCCCTGCCTCCACCGGAAGTCGCAGACGATGACGTCACATGTTTGATGGCTCCTCACATCCTCACATTGTTTTTAATGGGAGCCTCCAACAAAAAGTGCTATTCGGACTGAGAAAACGACAATTTCCCCTTTAATTTGAGCGAGGATGAAAGATTCGTGTTTGAGGATATTGATAGCGACAGACTACAAAAAAGAAAAAAGAAAAAAAAAGTTCAAAAAAATTACGCGATTGCATTGAGATGGTTTCATATGTTTTTAGAGACATTTACCAGGATAATTCTGGGAAACCCCTTATCTTTCTATTGTGTTGCTAGTGTTTTAGTGAGTTTAACAGTACCTGATAGTCGTAAGTGTACGTCCACGGCCGTGTGTTGACGCGCAGTGTCTCAGGGAAGTCGACGGCAGCTTTATGGGCGGCACAAGCTCAGCTGATATCCGGTAAAAAGCGACTTTTTAACCACAATTTTGTCACCGAAACCTGCTAGTTGACATTCGGTTGGGATCCATGTCCGCTCTGATCCATAGTAAAGTTTCCCCTCCGTGAATTTTAAACAAGGAATCACCGTGTGTTTGTGTGGCTAAAGGCTATAGCTTCCCAACTACATCTTTCTACTTTGACTCCTCCATTATTAATTTAACAAATTGCAAAAGATTCAGCAACACAGATCTCCAAAATACTGTGTAATTATGCCGTTAAAGCAGACGAAATTTAGCTGTGTGTGTGCGCAGCGCTCATATTCCTAACAGCCCGTGACGTCAAGCGTACACGTCATCATTACGCGATGTTTTGAAGAAAAAACTCCCGGGAAATTTAAAATGGCAATTTAGTAAACTAAAAAGGCCTTATTGGCATCCATCCATCCATTTCCTACCGCTTATTCCCTTTTTTGGGGTCGCGGGGGGTGCTGGCGCCTATCTCTGCTACAATCGGGCGGAAGGCGGGGTACACCCTGGACAAATCGCCACCTCATCACAGGGCCAACACAGATAGACAGACAACATTCACACTCACATTCACACACTAGGGACCATTTAGTGTTGCCAATCAACCTATCCCCAGGTGCATGTCTTTGGAAGTGGGAGGAAGCCGGAGTACCCGGAGGGAACCCACACATTCACGGGGAGAACATGCAAACTCCACACAGAAAGTTCCCGAGCCTGGATTTGAACCCAGGACTGCAGGAACTTCGTATTGTGAGGCAGACGCACTAACCCCTCTGCCACCGTGAAGCCCGCCTTATTGGCATGTGTTGCAATGTTAATATTTCATCATTGATATATAAACTATCAGACTGCGTGGTGGGTAGTAGTGGGTTTCAGTAGGCCTTCAAAGTTTTATAATAATCAGACAAGTTGTCAATGACCTATGGGCAGTTAGTCCCGCCGGGCCTTTGCGAGTGCCAAAACACTTTGGTCAATGGCGGCCATGTTTTCTAAGCAGTCTTGTTCAAATTTTACACACAAATGCTCGTCAGTCCCTTGAAAGTGTGTACCAAATTTTGCCATGACCCGACTTAACACTCTAAAGTTAAGTTAGTGACTGTTTTATAGAGCTGTGTGATAAATTTCCTGTCAGTCCCACTTATGGCATTTCATAATATGGGACAAATTTGTCAGGTAAATAATAGCACAGTCTACACAGTAAGGGTGCTTGTTTGAGACATTTTAACCCTTTAGTGTGCAGTGGTGCTGGAGCAGAAGAGTTACACAAACAAATATGCATGTTTAGCTTTAGTTGAACAATTCACCCTAAAGGTACAATGGGTTGCTTTGTAGAGATCTTAGAGCTTTGTGAGAAATTTCAAGTCGATCCAAATCATCATAGAACAAATAGCACTGTCAACACAGTACATGTGTGTTTTTTGACAAATGTTCGCTCTTTTGTGTTCAGGAGTAGAAGAGTAGACAAATGAACACACTACACACTCCATGGTTACTTGCACACACATGCACATAGAATAGATCATTTTGTCGCTTCCTTATTTAATTTCCGTGAACTCTTTGTTCCCACCGCATACTCGTTGCGTTGTCTCACCGAGGAGGAAATTGGCCAATTTGTCTCGGCGTGGCGTGAACACGCCAACCTATTCATTGTGATACAACAACAAAGGTATGCCTACGCTCTAATGTCGCGGCACACGGACACCCGTGGATCATTGTCCAGATTGGGTTGTGTTAGCGTCTTTGACTTGTTTGTCCACGCGGGACACAGCCGCTCACTCCATGCTGCAGCCCTTCTGCGTCCGTTGATGCCAGTTGTGCCTGATAGGTTTTGTATTCTTCCGCTGCCATTGTGAGTGACCTGACCTGCATTGGACTGTCAACAGAACACAACATTTAGCTGATATTTTGGAAGATTTCTAGAAAAATGGGTGACCGTTTGAAAATACATGCTTGTCCGGAAAGAGATTGGCTCACAATGTTTTCAGTTTGTTCAAATACAGCCCCATTTAATGTTTTAATATGACTATTTTGAAGTAATTTTGCCTGCGCATGCCACAATAAAATCAACATATTGTCCAACATGAATGATGCAGAGCAGGGCAGCACGGTGGTACATGGATTAGTGCAGGTGCCTCACAATACGAGGGTCCTGAGTAGTCTTTGGTTCAATCCCTGACTCGGGATCTTTCTGCGTGGAGTTTGCATGTTCTCCCCGTGACTGCGTGGGTCCCCTCCGGGTACTCCGGCTTCCTCCCACCTCCAAAAACATGCACCTGGGGATAGGTTGATTGGCAACACTAAATGGTCCCTAGTGTGTGAATGTGAGTGTGAATGTTGTCTGTCTATCTGTGTTGGCCCTGCGATGAGGTGGCGACTTGTCCAGGGTGTACCCGGCTTCCGCCTGAATCCAGCTGAGATAGGCTCCAGCACCCCCCGCGACCCCAAAAGGGACAAGCAGTAGAAAATGTATGGATGATGAAGAGCAAATTTAGTCAGACGGTAATCTGAATCACCCCCAAAATGTAATCGCTTGTTCCTTATCCCAGGGTTTCTTAAACTTAACCTTAACCTTTTTACCTCAGGGCCCAACGTTTACACGACAGAGGGGTTGAGGGTCCTCTCAAACATAGAACACAATCATACTTTTAATTTTTGATGCTCCAGCTCTTTGATTTATATTCAATACCTATATCCAACCTACAAACAGTTTAACAGGCTAAACATTGTCCAATGATATGAAATTATGTGTGTGGAAGTCGCTTCCTTCCAGGTTCTTTGAGCCACCAGTCACTGACATCACCACTCCTTTTGAAGGTTTGAAAATAATGTTTATTGTTCAATGGATCGTGCAAAAAGTCCTTTTGTGCTTTTCAAAAATTGTCTTTCCTTCAGAGTGGTCTGTCTTGCTCTTCTCGTGCCTCACCAACCGCCATCAACCACCCCCTTTTCCTTCCCGACTGCCGCCTTTAACAGAGCGACAGGTGATTAGACAAACACTTTCAGCTGTGTCATCTACGCACCTGTCGCTGATCTCGAAGCCGGTTCTGCCACACCCCACTTCGTTGTAGGTCCGCAGGCCACGACCACTACATACCTCCACCGCCAGACTCAGGCCGGGACGCTGTCCGGCAGTGCCCACTCCCCCCCCGCCCCTCGGGAGGGAGCGGGAAAGGAAGTCAGCCACAGCTATCTGTGCACCCGGCCTGTGAATCACTCTGAAGTTGTAGGGTTGCAAAGCTAGATACCAACGGGTTATCCGCGCGTTGGCATCTTTCATTCGGTGGAGCCACTGGAGGGGTTTGTGGTCAAAGCAGAGGCTGAATGAGCGCCCCAGGATGTAGTATCAGAGGGCCCCGACCACCCACCTGATTGCGAGGCACTCCCTCTCCACTGTGCTGTACATGGCCTCCCTTTCTGATAGCTTGCGGCTGATGTAGAGGATGGGTCGGTCGACGCCCTCCACCTGCTGGGACAAAACCGCTCCCAGTCCTCTGCCCGATACGTCAGCCTGCAGACAAAACGGGAGAGAAAAATCAGGCATGTGTAGAACCGGTTCCTCGCAGAGGGCCTCATTAACCCTCTCTAACGCATGCTGGCACTGCTCCGTCCACTGGACCAGATCTGGAGCACCCTTTCGGGTGAGGTCAGTTATTGGGCTGGTCAGGTCCGCAAACCGCGGGGTAAACCTACGGTAGTACCCCGCTAGACCCAAAAACTGCCTCACCTCTTTTTTTGTCTTGGGGTTTGGGCAGGCCGCAATTGCCGCCGTTTTATCTACCTGCGGCCGGACCTGCCCTCCTCCCAAGTGGTACCCCAGATACTGTACTTCCCTCTGGCCAACCGCGCAATTTGCGGTGAGCCCTGCCGGCATGAGGGACTCGAGCACCGCCCCCACCCGCTGCATGTGTTGGTCCCAGCTGCTACTTTGGATGAAGACATCATCCAGGTAGGCAGCCACATAGGCAGCTGCGTATGCAGCGTGGGGTCGCAGCACTCGGTCCATGAGGAGCTGGAACGTGGCGGGCGCACCGAACAAGCCAAATGGAAGTGTCACAAATTGGTACAAACCTTCCAGAGTGGAAAAAGCCGTTTTTTATCGGGACTCTGGTGACAAGGAAATCTGCCAGTAGCCCTTAGTTAAATCCAGTGTCGTGAAAAAACAAGCAGTGCCTAGCCGATCCAGGAGCTCGTCGACCCGAGGCATTGGGTATGGGTCAAAACGTGATTTTTCATTCACCCTGCGGTAATCCACACAGAACCGCACAGTACCAACCTTCTTCCCTACCAGAACAATAGGGCTGCACCACGCGCTGTGGGATTCTTCTATTGCACCCAACTCAAGCATGGTTTTTAATTCCTTCTGAACGAATTTGCGTTTGTGTTCGGGAAGCCGATATGGCCGAGACCGCACTGTAACCCCCGGGCTGGTCTCAATATGAGGTTAGATGAGATTTGTGCAGCCGGGCCGCGAGGCGAACACATCAGAGAAGCGGCGCTGCAACTCAGCAACATCCGCTCTCTGCGCTAACGTGAGCTGGTTGTCACAGGGAAGATGAGGGGGCTGGCCAGAGTGCGGGAACTCTGGTCCCAGCTACTCGTCCTCCCTCACTATTGTCACCATGGAAACAGGCTCCGCCTCTCTCCATGCCTTCAGCAGGTTCAGATGGTAAATCTGAGTGTCTCCATGTCTGTCCGAGCGTCAAATCCCATAATCAATATCACCCACTTGCTGTGTGACCTCGAAGGGTCCTTGCCACTTTGCAAGTAATTTGGAACTTGAGGTTGGGAGCAATACAAGCACCTTTTCACCCGGTGCAAATTTGTGTAGCTGGGTGCCCTTGTTACGCGTGCGCTGTTGACGCTCTTGGGCTTGGAGCAAATTCTCGCGTGACATGTGCCCCACCTTGTGGAGTTTTGCTCGCATGTCCATGACGTACTGAATTTCATTATTGCTGGTGCTTGGACCTTCCTCCCAGCTTTCTTTAATGACGTCCAGCACTCCGTGAGGCCTACGGCCATACAACAACTCAAAAGGTGCAAAACCTAGGGAGGTCTGGGGTGCCTCCCGCATCGCAAACATTAGGGGGTCCAACCATTTATCCCTATTCTGTTTGTCCTCGTGCATTAACTTACGGAACATGGTTTTCAGCGTTTTATTCAATCTCTCCACCAGCCCATCCGTTTGCGGATGATATACGCAAGTGCGGATGGCCTTGATTCCCAATAACCCATATAGTTCCTTTATCGTGCGCGACATAAAGTACGTGCCCTGGTCAGTCAGAATCTCTTTCGGGATTCCAACTCGGGAGATGACCTGAAACAGCGCTTGCGCAACACTCTTGGCAGAGATAGAGCACAGGGGCACTGCTTCAGGATAGCGCGTTCACCAGGACTAACACAAAGCTCTCAATTCTTTTGAACGGGACCTCTATGAGCGGTAATGGGCACAAGGGTGCCTTTGGGGTGCCGCTGGGTTCACCAGCTGGCATTCCGGGCAGGAAGCGCACCAATGACGCACGTCCGCCCGGAGGACTCGTCAATAGAATCGGACCATGACCCGATTATGTGTCTTATCATACCCCATATGTCCAGATAATGGGTTAAGATGTGCCACCTGGAAAGCCATTTCCCAGCGGCGTTTTGGCAGCAACAACTAGGTGTGTTCCTCCCCGGTCTGAGTGTCACGGCTCACTCGATATAACCTATCGCGAATTATAATTTCAGCATAGCAGTGATTAAAAATCCCTCACTGACATTATCACTAGACATTTACAAAAATAATAAAAAAGAACAATAGTGTCACAGTGGCTTACACTTGCATCACATCTCATAAGCTTGACAACACACTGTGTCCAATGTTTTCACAAAGATAAAATAAGTAATATTTTTGGTTCGTTTAATAGTTAAAACAAATTTACATTATTGCAATCAGTTGATAAAACATTGTCCTTTACAATTATAAAAGCTTTTTTTTTTTTTTAAATCGACTACTCCTCTAGCATGTCAGCAGACTGGGGTAGATCCTGCTGAAATCCTATGTATTGAATGAATACTGAATCGTTTTGAATCGGAAAAATATCGTTTTTGAATCGAGAATCGAATCGAATCGAAAAAATCAATATATTATCGAATCGTGACCCCAAGAATCGATATTATATCGAATCGTGGGACACCCAAAGATTCACAGCCCTAATTGGTATGTTGGTATATTCTGTACTGTATGCTATAGGTAATGCAAGATATTTGTAGAACAGTGAATCGACTTGCCGCTAATGTGGGAAAAAGACCGGAGAGATTCAGTTGCCGTGACAACTAATTGAAGGCAACGGGTATGTAATCATAGTTCATTTCCTTGTTGACGTCCTGCAGTTAGCCTAGGAGAAGAGAGGAGGACAATGCAAAAAGGAAGAAGATAAACACTGCTGTCGTGTTACTGTCTGTTTGTGTGTTCTACTCTATATTAATGATGTATGTAACATGCTCCCTGGAATGCAAAACTTCTGCAATAAGCTGCAGTTTTTTCAGTATTGGTCAAATTGTTTACCTAGGTTGCAACACTTTTGATATGCTGCAGAGGAATATTGTTACACTACTAAAACCAAATAGTTTATATGTTAAGTGTATACATAGAAACTTGAAGAAAAACACATTGAGATAAAATATTATTTTCTTTTATGAACAGAATTAAAAAAAACATTAAAACGTCTGTAAAATCTTTTTTTTTATTCTTATTTTATGGGCTTCATATTTATTTTGTGGTTTTGCGAGTGTGTGTTGAACAGATAGCAGCACACCACTTGTAGTCTATTATGCAGCGCAGTGTGTAAACATTACATAATTCTGCCATCAGTGCACTCGCTGAACTGAAGGCCATTTGCACCCTCTCTCTTTTTTTTTTCTCCCCCCCCCCAAAAAAAAATATTTGGACCACATTCCCTCCCTCAGCAACACTACCGAGACAGCCAGGCGGTGTCGACTTGTGTCGTCCCATTCACAAAGCTGGTACACACACACACGCACACACACACACACACACGCACCGAACGTATGCGTGTGTGGATTAGGGAGGGACTGTTAGGGATGGGCAAATCACTACTAAGCTCCTGTATTGCTGTATAATACCCACAGAGTACACACAAGCAGACACACACAAATGGCTTCAATGACGTTCAGACATGCAGACGCACAAAATTGGTGCGCCAGAGACAAAGTGGTGGGGGATGGAGAGCACACAAATGTGAGTAAAATAACTCCCATTCAGCCTTTTTAGCTGCTTTTTCATTCATTCACTTCTGATTTCTTCATTCACATTTTAGAAAAGCAGGCACCCAAAAATATGAACACTTTTTAGAAGAGGCGACACGACCACCATTATGTTACCACTTCTTACTTGAAGTCAATAGTGTTTCTCACTTTAGTTGGATTTCTCAAATAATTTGGTTGTTATTATTTTCACGTGAAGTCCCCGTTTCCATTCTCTCTCCTAAACACGACTGTTTTGGTCATCAGAGATAAATATAAATGGGTTATACTTGTATTGCACTTTTCTACCTTCAAGGTACTCAAAGTGGTATGACGCGATTTCCACATTCACCCATTCACACACACATTCACACACTGATGGTGGGAGCTGCCATGCAAGGCGCTAACCACGACCCATTAGGAGCAAGGGTAAAATGTCTTCCATTATCTCACCTTGGAACCAAGGTGAGATAATGGAAGAAAGGTAAACATATGATAAATCAATCTGTGGCAGCATACACAGCAGTAATGTATTTTCCCTTTTGCAACTCATTGCCCATAACTGTGTATTCAAAGACCTCTATTAAAGTTAGAAACTCACCACTAGTCTTTTAAGGAAGGGGGAGATTTAACTCCCTAATTATAACATATTCATAATAATAATAATAATCATAATGTCGTCTTATTATTTGTATTAGTCACTGATGATGTGTGTAAAGTATTATCTACTTTACACTCTGAAGTAAAGGAAAACTTGACATATTTATAATCATATTTCAGTCAATAATGACATAAATTCATATTATGGCCACTTGATATTGAATCTATTGGCATTTTTTGGCAAACTATTTAAAATCTTTTGAAACAAATCCAAATTATTTGGGTCGGCTTATCTAGATATGTTCTGGATACAGTAATCACATCTTTAAAAAGTCAAAAACCTAATTGAAGTTTTTAGATGTTTCAAAAAGATGAATCAATCAATGCAATAATAAGCTTTTTAGAGCATGTAAAGATACCAAGTGTCTGTGTTTGTGTATGGGGCGACAACGTTGGGTTTAGGTTAGCATGGGGGAGTCTTGTCTGCTGGGCCCAGAATTTGGTGCCAGACCCCTGCATGGAAACGTACTAATTGACACTC